>NC_050460.1:52185049-52485049 GCF_903995425.1 Onychomys torridus
CCCGAGGGAGAGATGGGGGAAGGCTTTGGGGTTTCAAAGTCTTGGACCATTCCCAGTACATACACACTCTCTCTGCTTCCTGTTTGTGATGGAGATCTGAGCCCTCAGCACCAGCTTCCAGTTCTAGCCACCTGATGCCAAGCTGTCTCCACCATCATGGACTCTTATCCATTTGGAACCATAAGCCCAAATAAACTCTTTCTCTGTAAGTTGCCTTGATCATGGCATTTTATCACAGGAACAGAAAAGTAACTATGTATCATAGCACAAAGACGTAGTTCTCTCTCTCTCTCTGTCTCTCTCTGTCTCTCTCTCTCTCTCTCTCTCTCTCTCTCTCTCTCTCTCTGTCTGTGTGTGTGTGTGTGTGTGTGTGTGTGTGTGTGTAAGACAGTGTAAATAGCCTCTATCATTTCCTACCAAAGGATTTTTTTGTGTGTGTGTGGCTTTTTCAAGTCAGGTTTTCTCTGTGTAGTTTTGGTGCCTGTCCTGGATCTTGCTCTGTACACCAGGCTGGCCTCGAACTCACAGAGATCAGTCTGGCTCTGCCTCCTGAGTGCTGGGATTAAAGGCATGCGCCACCACTGCCCGACTGAAGAAGGAGTTTAGGTGCAGTGATCAGGTGAGATGAGCAAGTCCAATGAGTGAGTGTGAGGAGACAGCCTCTGGCCTGCCATGAACAGTGAGGGCTGATGTCAATGTTTTGCCATGGTTATTCATCTTAAGGTTTCTCACCCATGTATCAGAATTGGAAAAAAAAATAAACAGAGAAGCTCTTTTTTTAAAAAATGTGGGTTGAATGTAGGATTTCGTTCAGAAGAACCTTCCCTAATGATGTCCAATTTGAAGTCAGTATGAAAGATTGTCAAAGCCTTTCACCCAGCAGCTGTGTGGTAATAGAAAGGTTTTAGCTGGGATAGATGTGAAGGTTGAAGGAAAAAAAAAAACCCAAAACTGCTTTATGAGTGATTTGGATGAGAGAAAGCATTCTCTCTGCATGTGAGTCTCTCTAGTCTGCTGAAAATGGAGCATTCTAGCCTGACACATTGAGATGAGATCAGCCTGTTCCAGCTGTCTGAAGCACCAGAAATGATTGCAGCTGGCTAATTTCTAATTATAGAATTCTTCATTGTTGGGGTGTAAGTGACTAAAAGTGTGCTCTGACTTCTGTGAGGCCCGGCTTTGTGAAAAGCTGGGATTTTTAGATAATTTCCCCCCTCCGCATAATACACGAAACACATTTAAATTAACTCTGGGGCAAATATAATTAAGGAGCCGCAGATGGTATTTTTGTTCCTCTGGCTGACCAGAATATGCCCTAACTGTGGCTTTGGATGAAGTGATTAAGCCTTGTTTCCATGGGACCCAGTCCTAAGGTATTTGGAAAGCGCACATTAGCGATTCCGAGGCTCACAGGAAGTTTATTTCTTCAGTGGTTTGTTTAGAAAGGATTTTAAAGGCGATGCCTACACTTTGGTTTTCCTGTGAACTCCTCATCAGTGATCTGCCTTTCATGTTCTCCTCTGATTATGCTTTTGCAGATTCAGTTAAAGAGAAAAACATGTCCAGCTCCAATCTTGGCAAACTACCAATGCCAGTGTATTTATCTGTGAAGTCTGCCATAAGGGAAAGTCACAAATCAAACATGTATTTAACGCCATTATGGTGGCTGGGAACAGGATGACCAAGGTACAGGTGGACTCCACTCCTGGTGAGGGCCATCTTCCTGGCTTACAGACTGCAGGTTTCTTCTTATGTCTTCAGAGGGTGTATAGAGTGAGTTAGCTTTCTGATTTCGTGTACTCCATTCATGAGCATCATTCCAGGATTTCAGTAGGACATAATCACCTATAAAGGCTCCATTTCTAATACGCTTCACTCTGGGGACCAGTGCTTTCACAGATGAATTCTGAGGAGGGGTACAAGCCTGAAGTCCCTAACTAGAAAGTCTTGGCTAGCTGGACTTGTCAGTCTATCACCCTAAACTTGTCCCTTTAAGAGGAGACAGATGACAGATTTGTTTGGTTAGAGAGATCTCAGGCAGTTCAAGGTCATTCACTCACAATGTTTTTGTGTTTAGTATTACATAATCATGATTAATGCTGGGAATATTGTTCAAAACACTGAACAGTTTTTAGATTCCAACTAGGCAGCATGCAGTATATTCTCTGTGCTAATTTACAGGCCCAGGCCTGAAGGTTTTCAATTTGTTTTGAAGTGAAAAGATTATAATTACCAGATAGCCAAGAGTTTAACCTAATTACTCTTCTCTATTTCCTAAATATTTTTGCAAGACATTATTTAATTACTATCAAAATGTATGACTTACATTTTTATTTTTAAAGGTTTCTTTTAAAGTGTGTGTGTGTGTGTGTGTGTGTGTGTGTGTGTGTGTGTGTGTGTGCACATATCAGTGTGGATACCCACAAAGGCCAGAAGAGGGTATCAGATCCCTTGAAGTTAGTGTAGCAGGCCATTGTGAGTGGCCTGATGTGGGTGTTGGGAACAGAATTTGGGTCCTTTGCAAGAGTAGCAAGTGTTCTTAACTGCCAAGTTATCTCCCCAGTCTTCATTTTGATTTCTTAACTAGTCAGTTGTGGGGCATATTTGACAATTCTTTGACTCCCAAGTCACATTGTTAACCACCGATCATCAACCCTAACTCAGAAGGTATATGTTCTAACTCTATTCTCCTTAGGAAGTAGATCCTAATGGGAAAATCAAACACTGCAACTTTATTTAGAAAGTATTGGCCTGTGGTGGGAAGGGTAAGGAGGACCAAGTAAGTCAAAGATGGAAAGCAACATGATGTGATGATTCAGTGTTGCCAAGCATGTTGCCAGGAAGGGCAGAGACATGCCCTGTCATTCAGAACTCACATATGGCCCCACCAAATGAGAAGGACAGGTCCCTGGATGGAGTCCACAGAAACAGAAAAGAAAACAGACATCTGTGTCTGGCTCCTTCCTAGCTTAGATTCCCACTGGTTAATCTTCACTATTCAGTAATCTATGCTCACCCCACCCCAACACACACACACACACACACACACACACACACACACACACACACACACTTGCACATGTATTACAAGGCAGTGAGTCCCATAGCCATGTAGGTTGGTATAGGTTGGTAAGTATAAAATCTGCAGAGTGGGCCAGTAGTTCTTGGGATTTATAGACTGGGTCAAGGGTTACCAGATAGGAAGAGATGCTGTTGCATCTACTGAAGACTCTTACTTGCTGAAGAATCCATCTTTCTGTTGTATTCAGTCTGATTAGAAGAGGCCTACCAAATGATAGAGGGTATAACTGCTTCCCCATCCAGTCATTGAGTCCAATGTTAATCTAATGTCAACCTACCAATTTAAACATCAGTGCCTGTGGTGGTTTGAATGTAGTTGGTCCCCATAAGCTCACAGGGAGTGGCACTATTAGGAGGTGTGCTTTGTTGGTGTAGGTGTGGTCTTGTTGGAGGTGTCACTGTGGGGGCAGGCTTTGAGGTCTCTTATATGCCCAAGCCACACCCAGTGTCTCAGTCTACTTCCTGTTGCCTTCTGATAAGATGTAGCCAGCACCATGTCTGCCTGTATACCACCATGCCCCACCATGATGATAATGGACTAAACCTCTGAAAATGTAAGTCACCCCAATTAAATGTTTTTCTTTTATGAGAGTTGCTGTGGCCATGGTGTGTCTTGACAGTACCATCCAGGTACACCCTGATAAAAATCACCCATGGACAGTTAGGTTGACAGAAAACTAGCCATCACAAAAGCCTACCAATCTTACCAGAAATTTCAGCATGAGATGTGAAGGATTTGTGGCAAAGGAGATCTGCCTCCAAATCTAGTGAGGCCCAGCTAGTTGATAGCTTTTGATCTTAGGCAAGTCCGTTGGTATCTTTGAGCCTTGGGATTCCATATTTTAAAAATGTGAAATATTTGGTGTTCAAAGACTTTCCAGGGCTAAAATCCACTGTTTATGTAATGCTTAGAACTCATCTCCTGAAAACATGTTACGAAGTGATGAGAGATGCCACTCTACCTACAGCGAAAGCTGAATGCAAGAAACTCATTTGAGGGTGTGGAAGAGGCTCCTGGCTTATTGCAGAGGGTGATGAAAACTGGAAATGGCTGGCTGGGAAGGCCTGGGAAATGGCATACCCTTGATTTCTAATTATGTAGGATTTTTTTGCTTAAAGTTGGACCTGCTGTGTTCAGTGTGTAATTCAAGATTATGTCATTTCAGAAGAATAATTCCAAGAAGTCTGTATTTTATATTGAAATGTTTAAGTGATGTTTGACATTTTAAATATCAAATCTGTAAGCAAAATGCATATATCAGAAAAACAAAGCTCTACACACACACACACACACACACACACACACACACACACCCCGCACACAAGACTTTAACATCTTGGATTTCAGAGGACATGGCTCTCAAGAAAGGCCACTTGTTAGAACATCAGCATAATGCAGTCTGTCCACGAACATACTATTAGTTCCACATAATTGAAATTTTTTTCAACAGTTGCATGTATCCAAGATTGGTCTCAAACTTGCTATGTGGTCTAGAGGAACCTTGAACTCCTGAATCTCTTGCCTCCACTTACTAAGAGCTAGCATTGTAGGTGGACACTACCATGTCCCATTTGGGGCACGCTGAGAATGGAATCTAGGGCTTTGAGCAACCTAGGCAAGCATTTTGTCACCTGCTATATCCCACAACCCTCGTGTGTGTGTGTGTGTGTGTGTGTGTGTGTGTGTGTGTGTGTGTTTACAAAGCATCAAATATGGCAATACTTCAGCCACATCCCCATGGGGCAGCAGTGGGCTGACCCTGAAACGCAGGTGCCCCCTTCAGATACATCAAGAGCTCTGCCTGGAGGGAGGCAATCACCACCACTCCCTAGACTTCTCACTTTGCTCCCTTCAACCCTGGTTGCCTGTATGGTCAGCTTGTCCTCTGTGGGTTTTTTGAAGACTCTTCTGGGAACTTTTTTCCTGTGGGTTAATCACTTTTAAATATTTATTCTCTCCAATTTCCTTATCACATCATTGGGATCAGTGACTAATTGTAGTTAGTAAATAAGGATATTTCTGGAGTAGGCCTGTCCCTAACATCTGAGAAGCTTGGGGCAAGAGTACAAGTGTTTAAAGGTCATAAAGTGAGTCAACCAAATGGGAAGTCTGTTCTGCTCTCCTACAGGGGGGCAAATATATTGTCACAATAAAAAGTCGTGTGTGTGTGTGTGTGTGTGTGTGTGTGTGTGTATGTGTTGGTACATGTACATATGTGCTTGTGGAGGTCAGAGGTCAACCTCAAATATGCCTTAGGGCTGTCCACTTTTTTTTTTTTTTTTTTTTGAGAGAGTGTCTCTCACTAAATCTGGAACTTTCCAATTAGGCTAGGCTCACTGACCAATGAGCTCCAGGGATTCTCTTCTTTCTCCCTCCTAACTGCTGAGGAAAAATGTGCATACCAACCTAAGCTGCCCAGTTTCCTTAAGGTTTTCAAATACATGCTGGTTTGGGAATCAACTCAGGTCCTCACGCTTTGCCAAGCTTTGCCAAGCGCTTTATCCCCCCCCCCCCCAAGTTACCTCCCCTGTCCAAGAATTTCTTTTAAGGCATGGGTTAAATCTAATTAAATCTAGTAAAATGTCAAAGATGACCATTTATTTCTGCACACACATGCTTGTGTTTTGAACAGGATAGTAGTGTTTGTACAAGTAGTAACACAAAGACTTAGATGATTTATGAAATACTTTTTACTTATTGCATGAAAGTGGCTTGCTTTTATTCTAGCCAAGGAACAATTTGTGTTACTACAATCAGGGACAGCATTTAAACTAACTGCTGGTCTAGTGTCAGCAATGTTATCCTTTGTGAGTTATCATAGTTTGGGGATTTTTTTTTAATGATTAATTTTATCTTGGAAAAGCCTCATTTCTCTGGAACAATGGAAACTAGGATTACTAATGAATACTTAGAGTAATATTTTGATTTTCAAATGATCATTTTTTTGTCCTATCAAGGTTACAATTTTTGTATCATGTTCAAACAGAGTGGCAGAACTGGCCTTGGTAAAATATGATCACAGGAAATATTACAAAACAATGTATTGCTGGGTGGGGGAGGCACACACCTTTAATCTCAGCACTCAGGAGGCAGAGGCAGACAAATCTCTGTAAGTCTGAGGCCAGCCTGGTCTACGGAGTGAGTTTCAGGTCAGGCTTCAAAGCTATAAAGACAAACTCTGTCTTGAAAAAAAAAAATCATAGAACCCTATGGCACAGGTCCTTCAATTCCCAACATCTTTTGAATCAGTTTTAAATCTGTACATGAATATAAATAATTGCTGCTGTCTTTTTCATGTGTTTCCTTTTTTAGGTGATTCTCCCCTTTGTGTGTGTGTGTGTGTGTGTGTGTGTGTGTGTGTGTGTGTGTGTGTGTGTCTATACCCTGCATCTGACTTACTAAACCAGGATAGCATGCTACAGTTCAGCCTAAATGTGTTCTGGAATGGTGTGAACCACTGCATAGTGTAGTGTAAGATACTCCTCAGCTGCCATCTCATTTGTGAATGCCTCTAGTACCCTTGAACAAAGACAGGCAAAGTGGATACTCAGCACGCCTTGGAAATCTTCAATATAGAAGAGTCCTCCGCATCCCTGCTCTGAGAGGAGGGACTGATGAGTTAATTTGTCTCTTCCTTGACTCAAGCTGTCCTCTGGGCACTCTAGGGCAGAATCTGTGCAGAAACAAACTATTTAGACACAGTTACTTTCACTTCCAGAAAATAAGCCAAGCCGGGAGGGATGCATGGTGATATTTTATTTGTACTGAAATGTGATTTTATTTGTATGTTAATAAATAAAGTTGCCTGGGGGTCAGAGCTAATAGCAAGCCATAGCAGAAGCTGGGCGGTGGTGGTGCACGCCTTTAATCCCAGCACTTGGGAGGCAGAGCTAGGCGGATCTCTGTGTGTTCAAGGATACAGCCAGCATGGAGACACATGCCTTTAATCTCAATACAAACCATAGAAGACCTGGAGGTCTGTACAGACTCGTGTGGTTGGGTTTACAACCAATGAGAAGGCAGAACAGAAAGTCAATAAAAAAGGACAGACACACAGGAAGTAGGTCTCTGGCGGAGAGGAAGGACAGCAGCAGCAGTGAAGGGTAAGGAAGGGTTTTTAGCTCTCAGCTATTGCTCTGACCTCTTAGGCTTTCAACTCTGCATTTGGCTCTGTGTTTCTTATTTAATAAGATTGTTCATCTACAGGGATGCCCTAGAGACAGAGGCAGCAGTAGCCACAGGAGTGTGAGTCACACAGACAGGTGAAAGATCAGGTCTCACTAGCCAATATCACTGGGAGCTTGCTAATAGTTCATTTCGACTCCAGACCTTTGCTGAGTGGAGCTTAATGCCTGTAATCCCACCTCTTGGGAGGGGAAGGTTGGAAGAGCAGGAGTTCAAGGTCTGCCTGGGCTACATAGTTTGAGGACAACCTAGGCTACATGCAATCCTGTCTCAAGAACCATAAACAGACAAACACATAATCAATCAATCAATTGTAATAAATCCTGAGGCCTAGCACACACTTGTCTTTGTTCAGATGTTGTCAGTTTACACTTCTGAAGTCTGGCTCTAAGCATTCCAGGATCCTGTTCAAAATTATTCATCATGGGGCTGAGGACATAGCTTAGTGGGTAAGAACACTTACTACAAAAGAATGAGGACCCGAGTTCAAATCCCTAAAACTCATGTGAAAAGATGAGCATAGTCCTTTGTATACCTCTAACTAGAACACTATGAGGAGCAGAGACAGGTAAGAGTCTAAGGTTTGCTGCCTGTCGGTCTAGTTCCAGTTCAGTGCATTAAGGGAATAAAGTAGATAGTTACAGAGCAGGACATCCAACATACTCTTTTGGTCTCTACATGGGCACAGTCACATATCTCTGCATACAACATGTATGTCTACATCATACACAATGCACACATATATACCCATTTACGAAAGGTTTATTTTAATCCTGTGTGTGTGTGTGTGTGTGTTTGGAAGGGTGTGTATTCAAGGGCTTCAGGTGCCACAGGAGGCCAGAGATGTGGCTTCTTCTAGAGCTGGAGTTATAGGAGATTTTTGAGCCACTTTTCATGGGTATTAGGAAATAAAATCAGGTCCTCTGATATTTTATATATATATATATATATATATATATATATATAATTATATATATATATATATATAATTATATATATATATAAATATATATATATAAAATATCAATTCAAAGTCTGTGGCAAAGCCTCACATGACTGCCATCCTCTGCTTTTCCTCCTTCTCCCAGACAGACGCTGCAGATGAAACACTGGTAGAGTCCCAATGGCAGGTCCTATGTGCATTCTCCATGTGAGCACACTCCTGCTGTCCCTAAAAGCTTGCACAATTGTGGACAGTGGGTTTTAAAGCAGTAATGTCAAGATAGGGATGCTGGGACTCAGCAGTTAGGAGCACGCAGTGCTCTTGCAGAGGACTGAAGTCGGGTTCCCATCACCACGTCAGGCAGCTCACAACTATCCAGCTCTAGGGGATCCAACCCCCCAGCTTAGTTACCAGCATTCATTTGCACATGCTCTCTCTCTCTCTCTCTCTCTCTCTCTCTCTCTCTCTCTCTCTCTCTCACACACACACACACACACACACACACACACACACACACACACTAAAAATCATAAAATAAAATAAAATAAAATAAATATGTACAGCTAATATTTGTGGCTTTAAAAAAACAAAACAGAGCACCAGAACCTTGAAGGAGCTGATATCAAAAGCTATGTAGTCAGAAGTCTGTTTTCTTTAGGGTCATTTTTTTTTTTCCTTCAGAAGAATGGTATAATTAACTAAAATGGAGCTGAGTGCCTCTGGCTCGCTCTCCACAAAGCTCACATTGAAGTGATGTTTGCCAGTTCTCTCCGCTCCTGGTAGAGTGGTTGAGACTGGCTGTTTGCCTAATAAGGAGATGGTTTCTGTTTGGAGCTCTCGGAGACTATGAACAGTCTCCGGCATTTTTGATGCCAGAGTGTAACAGCGAATTTTTAGCTTAGAGCGCTTGCTTTGGCTTCCCTGATAAAGCTAAGAATAGAACTCTGGAAGCAAGTGTGTGAAGGTTCTGGTTATTACAGATTTTACATAATTACTGTGGCATGTATGAGCTCGACACCACTGGCTATCTTAAGAAAATAAGCAATCGTCCTAGATACCGTAGCAACGAACAAGAAAAGTCAGGGGGTCTGGAAGACATTGAGAACCATGATACCTGCAGAACTGACCTGTGTGTTGCCCTGATCACGTGACTTCACTGCCTTCATCAGTCTGATTCCATCACACCAGGGCACTCCCGTCTGGGAAAGCAAGTGTTGCCAACAAATGTATTTTTCCCCAGAATCTTTCCATAAGAGCATTAAATGTCTATCAAGTGATTCAACTCCCCAACTGACAGCTCCAATCCAGTGCTGCCTTGAAGACACTTAGAACTCTTGACCTCAAAGGCTTCATCTTATTGTGTTAACAAATCATTATTGTATCTTCATCTTGACATCAGGTCATTCTAATCATGCCTCCTCCCATCAACAGACCCACCTTGAACTGGATCTCAAAGCTCATCTATAACCCAAGTATGGCATCTTTCCATCAACAGGGGCATCAATACTTTGCCATGACACTGTCCCTTCCTTACAGAAGGGGATCATCTCAGCTCTCTTTTATCAATGGGTTATTCTGGATGTATATGGGAGTCTGTTTGTCATTCTAGTCTCTGAACATTTATGTTTACTGGAAAAGTTAAAAAAAAAAAAAAAAAAGGACAGCTGGGTGTAGTATTGCATACTTAGAATCTAAGCACTTTGGAGGTGGAAGCAGAATTCAAGGTCATCCTTGGATACACGTGGGTTCAAGGACAAGCTGGGATACATCTGTGTATTGGTTACTTCTCTATTGCTGTGATAAAGCATCATGGCCAACACAATTAATAGAAGGAATGGTTTATTGGGGGCTCTCAGTTCCAGTTCCAGAGGGATAAGAGCCCATTGATGCAGAGAATCGTGGCAATAAGGGCAGACATGGCAGCAGGAACAGCAGAGCACTCAGATCATGAACTGCAAACAGGGGGCAGACAGAGCTAACTGTCTTTTGGAACTTCAAAGCCTGCCTCTGGTGACATACTTCTTCTAGCAAGGGCACACCTCCGAAGCCTCTCCAAACAGCCACAACTGGGGACCAAATATTCAAATGCCTGGACTATGGGGGGCATCTCATTCAGACTGCTACACTGAGACTCTGTCTTTTAAGGAAAAAAAAAGGCTAAAATCCTTTGAGTTAAGGTTTCACTGGACTGGAGGCAAGGAAGAGAGCTGCTGAGTGGGGGATGAGAGCCACAGACAACATGCTAAGGAGTCTGGGGGCTGACCTTGGAACAGCTTCCTCTGGTTCCCACTAGTTGCTGTAGCATGAGCTCAAACCTCCCTACTCAATTTTTGATCATATATGCAGCACCATAAGCCATACCTGGCCAACTCTTGAGTGCCACAAAAGAGGCCTCCACCTACACCATCTCACAAGCACATGATATCAAGGGCTGTGTTCACTCCGTATGCTGGAGAGTGTGAAGGAATCCTCCATGGGGCCGTTACTCATAATGTTAGGTGGTGGTTAAGAAGTAAATAACATAAGGGGAATCCCAGATCTTGACTTGAAATACAGGTGTTTCCCTTGCCTCCAACCACCTACTCATACTGTAACTGCCCCTTCATCCCCCCCCAGGCTTTGGATGCGACTCATCCCTAGCCTTCTCCTCCCGAGCCTTTTTCTTGACCTCAGAAGCTTCCAAGCTTCCGCCACCTCTCTTCCTCCTTGTCCTCGTCCTCCACACCCCCCTTCTCTTTACAGTAGAGGAGAGGTGTTCTCTTCACGCCTTAGCATCTCTCATAGAAATAATTCTATGAGCAGTGGAATCATAGGTAGCCAGGCTAGCCCCACTATATTGCAGAAATTCGAGCTGTATTTCTATGTTCTGTAGAAAATGGAAGGAAACAATGAGGAATAGCCCATTCTATTCGAAATGCAGAAAAATGATGTCCTCATTAGGTGTTTGAGGTTTCATAGTAGAAGAGCCTGGACTCTTATCTCAAGAATGAGATGTTCAGTAATGTTGAGAAGGCCTCTCGACTGGTATTTCTAACCACTAGCTGATCGTTCACTGGTTTTGTTTACTCATTTATTCTGTTAATGTGCAGTTTACCTGAGTTTTAACTTTGAAGTCTGACTCATTTACACGGTTCTTTTTTTGTTTTCTCTCCCCTCTCTCCCGGCTCCTTCTCTTTCTCCTTTAGTACCTTTCCCCTCCCCGTCCCCTTCTCTTCTCCCCTCTGGCTCTTCTCCCTTTGAAAAAATGAGATATGCAAGTTTAATGTCTCATTTACCCTCCAATCATAGGTTTCAAGCTGGCCAAACTGTTGAAAACCCATGAAATCTAGTTGACCATATCTCAGGACACTGGATTCCAGGAAGGTTGGATACAACATTAGTTACTTCCTTGTTGCGGTGACAAAATATTTCACAGGTTGTTGTTTGTGTTTGTTTGTTTTTGTTTGTTTTGGACAGGGTTTCTCTGTGTAGTTTTCGTGCCTGACCTGGATCTCGCTCTGTAGACCAGGCTGGCCTCAAACTCACAGAGATCCGCCTGGCTCTGCCTCCCAAGTGCTGGGATTAAAGGCGTGTACACCACCACCACCCAGCTTCACAGAAGAATTTTTTTTTTTTTAAAGATTTATTTATTATTATTATGTATACAGCATGTATGACTGCAGGCCAGAAGAGGGCACCAGATCTCGTTACAGGTGGTTGTGAGCCACCATGTGGTTGCTGGGAATTGAACTCAGGACCTCTGGAAGAACAGTCAGTGCTCTTAATCTCTGAGCCGTCTCTCCAGCCCCCATAAGAGTTTTGCTTTTATGTATTTATGTATGTATTTATTTATTTTTTTAAAGATTTATTTATTTATTGTGTATACAGTGTTCTGCTCGCATGCATCCCTTCAAGCCAGAAGAGGGCGCCAGATCTCATTACAGATGGTTGTGAGTCACCATGTGGTTGCTGGGAATTGAACTCAGGACCTCTGGAAGAACAGCCAGTGTTCTTAACCTCTGAGCCATCTCCCCTGCCCTCACAGAAGAATCTTAAAGGAGAAAAGGTTTATGTTGGCTCATGGGTTTTAAGAGATTTCAGCCATCTTGGAAAGGAACACATGACCATGACAGTCAGAGTGACTATGCCCTTGGGAGCAGCAACACATGGCAGAGACAGGAAGAAGTGAGATATAGATCCAAACCAGTGATGGGTACATCTTTCAAAGACATGTCACATGTGAGATGCTTCTACCAGCTGGGTAAGCAGGGGAGAGAACTCTTCACAGGGTGATGACCCCGGACCCAAAGGGTGGCAATCACTGGGCCCCCTTCACTAGGCTTTACCTCTTAGTGGTTTCCAATTCTTCAAATCAGTGCCACAAACCAGAGACTGAGAATCCAAAACACTGGCCTGTGCTGGGTGGGGGTTTCAGAGCATGTCTGTCCCTCGCCACTCATGGATGAAGTACGATTGATGAAATGAAGCCTCTGGGTCTTCAAACTCCCTGTGGTCTGTACTCTTTCTTAAATTATTCTGTTCCCCAGGCTTTTAAGCTTTCAGCCTTACAGACATTAGATGAACGATGCTCTAAAAAAGATTGAGTTATTTTATTTTACATGTATTTGTGTTTGCCTACATGTATATATGTGTGCCGTGTGCCTGATTCCTGTGGAAAGTCGAAGAGGGTTTCCGGTCCCTTAGAACTGGACTTCCCGATAGGTGTAAGCCATCAAGTGGGTTCTGGAACCTAACCTGGGTCCTCTGCAAGAGCAGCCAGTGCTCTTAAGAAACAGCTGAGCCATCTCTTTAGTCCATGAGCAGCATTTTTGGAGGAGGTAGACATTTAAACCACTTTTATACATGTTGACTTTTTAAAAAGTTTTTATTTATTTATTTATTTATTTATTTATTTATTTATTTATTTATTTGAGGTGTGTGTGTGTGTGTGTGTGTGTGTCCCACAGTGTACATGTGGAGAGGAGCACCTGTGAGAGGTAGTTCTCTCCTTCTACCATGTCGGAGCCAGGGATTGAACTCAGGTTGTCCGGCTTGAGCTGCCTTCCTGCCCTTTCAATGATTTCTTGAGGAGAGTAAGAGGTCTGTTGTTTCCTGTACCAAGGCAACCCCAGTGACAACACAGCCGGCCATGACGTGAGTTAAATAAAACCTGTGTTGAGGGACTCATGAAAAATACAGGGACTCAGCTCTGTGCTCCAGGGCCCCGGGGAACGCTGGGTATGTGTGCACTACCCATAGCTGATGAGCAGACTGTGTCAGAAGGTCCACGGAGACAGAGCACGTCCTCGTATCCAGAATGATGTGGGCACATTTGACGTTATGTTAAACCACGCCTATCAATTAGAACTTGCTGTGCTGGAAGACATTAGGCTTCCAGAGCTAGACATGTACTTGTTGTATTCAATGTTGGTGAACACAATTCCTGTCCCAGCTTTACCAAAGCATAACAGTGAGTTATTTTCCCAGGACAATTGGTGGCTGGTCCATTTTTCTAAGTCTTGTTATGGCAATTTGCAGACTCTCCGGGGGGAAAGGCTGGAGGAAGCAGAAAGAGGCAGGAGGCAGAAGGCAGGAGGCAGGACCAGACCATGTTTCTCTAGTGCTAACAAACGGCAAAGAACTTCAGGGTTTTTTTTTTTTTTTTTTCCTCATAATTGGATTTTGCCCAGCTGTTCTCTAGGCAGCTGCTGCTGCTGCTTGGTCAGCAACAGGCTCTAAGCTACATGTTATTTATCTTTTGTTTTGTTTTGTTTTATTATTATTATTATTATTATTATTATTATTTTTTTTTTTTTTTTTGTCTCTTCTCCAAGCCATAGATGATGGATGACGGTTGGGGTGTGGAAGTTTTCCATCAGGGTGCCTTGGTGATGAACAATTTCCAGTGGGAAAAACTGCCACAAATCCACCCCTTTGTCTCTATTGATGAACAGAGTTAGGTGTGTATGCATACCAGAGTGAGACTCCTGCACACAGATCCACCTCTTTATTTCTATTGATGAACGGAGTTAGGTGTGTATGCATACCAGAGTGAGACTCCTGCACACAGATCCACCCCTTTTTGTCTCTATTGATGAACGGAGTTAGGTGTGTATGCATACCAGAGTGAGACTCCTGCAGAGAGTGACTTGGACCTACTCTAATTTATTATTTAGAGATTGAATTATTCACAATTGTCAATATTTGACAACCGACGTACAAGTTGTAATACACCTTACAGTTCCTGGCACGATGGGTTATTGAGACAAAACTGTCAAGGACTGCAGCTTGCAGTAGCTACTTTAACGAGGCAGGCTGCTGGCAGGCATGTCCTTTTTCATCTTTCTTCTTTGGTCTTTTCAAACATCCTCCTATGTGTACACTGGTGACCCAGCAAGATAGGTTCACATCCCCAAAGGTGAAAGAGCAATGTCATAAAGGAATCGCTCCTAGACACATTATTGAGAAGGCCTATTGTAGAATAAAAGATGCTGTTTTAGTTATTTTCTCATTGCTCTGATAAAATACCCTGGAAAAACAGCTTAAGGGTTTGCTTGGGTTTACGGTGCCAGAGGGATATGGTTCACCATACCCGGGGAAGGTATGGCAGCAGGCAAGGAATGCATCTCCTGTTGAATCTGTACTCAAGGAGCAGAGAGTAAACAGGAAATGGGGACAGTCTATACCATTAAAGGCCCACCCCAATGACCCACTTCCTCCTCCAAAGCTCCACCTCCTAAGGATCTCATCATCTCCCCAAAAGCACCAGCTGGAGACCAAACGTTCAGACACAGGAACCCTGGAGGACATTTCACATCCAAACCACAATAGGTGTCTGTGGCCATACTTTTTTTTTCTTCACTTTTCTCCCATCAAGAGGATTAAGTTTTTTCTTCTGTCCTTGAATCTGAGCTGACTTGCATAAACATTGACCAGAAGAGTATGGCAGACATGACTATATATATGTCAATGTAAGTCAAGTTTTAAGTTCACCGGCAGTGTCTGTGTTGCGGGATATTCCTTTACACTGTGTGAAGACGTTATCACTGTTGGTTTAATGAAGAGCTGCATGGCCATTCACTAGGCAAGAAGAAGTTTGGTGGGACTTCTGGGGACAGAGAGCTCTGAGAAGAAGAAAGGAGGAGTCACCAGCCAAAGGCAAAGGAAGTAGCACATGCCAGAGGTGAGGTAAAAGCCACGAGCCACGTGGCAACATGTACATTAAAGTTAATGGGTCAATTTATGTTCTAAGAGCTAGTGGGGGCTGGAGAGATGGCTCTGCAATTAAGACTGTTCTTCCAGAGGTCCTGAGTTCAATTCCCAGCAACCGTATGGTGGCTCACAACCATCTGTAATGAGATATGATAGCCTCTTCTGGCCTGTAGACAGACATGCAGACAGAGCACTGTATATATGATAAACAAATGTCTTTTTTTAAAAAAAAAAAAAGAGCTAGTGGGACAAGCCTAAGCTACAGACTGAGCTTTCATAATTAATAATAAGTCTCTGAAGTTTTTTTGTGAGCTGGTGGCTCAAAGAAAAATCTGTCTACACTTCTGCCTTGGTGTTGTGGAAGCTGCATGAGAAGACAGATTGTCCTAAAACCAGTGTGTCATGAGAAGTTTGAGCCACATGGAGACACCTAAATAATGAAGTGACACATGGGGAGAAAGGTTGAGGAGCACTGAGCTGTTTGCTGTGAGAGTATGGAAGTTATTTTGTAAGGTGGCCCTCTAGTCACATATACCCTAGCACACAACACAATGATCAGCCACAAGCAGCCCAGTGGAACTCTCCTGGAACTCCTTACCCTCAAGTATGAGCAAAATGAAGCGGTTGCTTTAGGTCACTGAAACAACAGAGAATAATATCCATGGCTTGAGAATGTTAAAAAGATACAGGGCTAATTATATTGAAATCAGACAGAGGCACTCATGTAAGGAGATTGGCAGCTGAGACACGAGCAGCCTCACCTGGACCACATTCAGAGAGTGCACATAAAGAAATCCCAGCACTCAGGAGGCAGAGGCAGCAGGATCTCTGTGAGTTCGAGACCAGCCTGGTCTACAGAGCGAGTTCCAGCTCTGCCTCTTTTCTGTGGGGAGATGGTGCTACAGGGTATAGTGAATGTTAACGTCTTCCTCCCTGGATCCATATCTTCCTGCTGCTCCAGAGGCCTGGACTCCCCACTTTGCCACACCTCAAAAACTGAGTATGAGATCTTTTTCTCATCTCTCTCTGTCTCTGTCTCTGTCTCTCTCTGTCTCTCTCTGTCTCTCTCTCTCTCTCTCTCTCTCTTTTTCTACCCAAAATCTGCTGTGGAATGTTCTCTATGTCAAATGTGTTGCTCTGATTGGTTAATAAGTAAAACACTGATTGGCCAGTAGCCAGGCAGGAAATATAGGCAGGACAAGCAGAAAAGAGAATTCTGGGAAGTGGAAGGCTGAGGCAAAGAGACGTTGCCAGCTGCAGCCATGGCAAGCAAGATGTAAGGTACCGGTAAGCCATGTGCCACGTGGCAACTTATAGACTAATAGAAATGGGTTAATTTAAGATAGAAGAAGTAGATAACAAGAAGCCTGCCACGGCCATACAGTTTATAAGTAATATAGGAGTCTGTGTGTTTATTTTATAAGTGAGCTACGGGACTGCTGGGGCTTGGCAGGACCTGGAGAGAAGCTCTCCAGCTACAAAAATCTGTAAAGAAAGTCATTTCAAATAGTCTAAATTTTGATATTTTAAGTGACTATTAAGTGACTTCTCCTAAGTTATATGAGCCAGACAACATGAATTGAATAAACCTGTATTTAGTGGACAATACAATTTTTGAAAGGGTTATATCCACAGGATACTACCGAGTCTATGAAACTGGAAGGAGTGGATAAGATAATATTTGCTAAAATGTGTATCAACAATGATCTGAAAGGTTGGATTTAGGAGTATGAAATACCAAGTCAAACAATTTCATGAAATAGATGCAAAGCGAGTTCTTCTGTTCCATAAGCCAACCCTCTCCTTTTGGTGGTATGGGAGAGGTTCTGGAGTATCATTGAACTCCAGTGTTGAGAAACTGAAGGTGTGACAAGACTGGAAAACTTCCAGAAATTGTGGGCCATAGGCAAGCGCTTAATGTCAAAGTGAAGGATGTGGGAATCCCGGTTGACTCTTGTGAACAGACCACACCTAGACTCACATGTGCAGGGAAGGGGCTGCGTCTATATCTTATTCAGTGACACATAAGATTCAGGAGAGAGCCTAAGCATGTCATATGGGTGTAACCTGAATCTCAAAATAGAATAAAAAAACCCAGAGCCAGATATTGGAGTGAAAGCTGAAAGATCAGAGAAGCATAACAGCCATCTCCTAGTTCTTACCTCTACAAAATCCTCAGCCTCAAAAGAGTGAATTCCTGTTTCCTCAAGCCTTATATACCTTTCTGTGTCCTGCCGTATTACTTCCTGGGATTAAAGGCGTGTGTCACCACTGCCTGGTTCTGTTTCTCTTATGTAGCCCAATGTGGCCTTGAACTCACAGAGATCCAGATGAATCTCTGCCTCCAGAGTGATAGGATTAAAAGTGTGTGCCACCACTGCCTGACCTCTAATTGTCTAATGTCTAATTTCGTGCCTGGCTCTGTCCTCTGATCCCCAGATAAGCTTTATTGGTGTACACAATATATCACCACATATAGGAATCTAACCAGCATTATTTGGCTGACCTGAGAAGATGGAATCAGTTAGTTCTGAAGGTCACCTCAGCCATGGGTGGAAGTAGCAAGGGCAGAGGACTCAATTTGTCATGTTTTTCTCAAATATTGGAAGATCCAGGGAAAAAGCTTTATGGAGTAGGAATCTCTGGGCTCCAAAGATTTTAAACACCAGTCACTGATTGTCCAGGAAGTTTGGGTGTGAAGAGAAAGAGTAAGTCCAAGTAACTACAAAGGTCAAAGATTGCTAAGAACCGTGGAAGTATCAAGAATGTATGTGTTCGTTGTCTCTCTGAAAATTAGTTCAACCTCAGGCACTGAAAGTGAAATCTGTTTTATCTTATTTTATTTTTATTTTTATTTTCAGAGCTGAGGATCGAACCCAGGGCCTTGAGCTTGCTAGGCAAGCACTCTACCACTGAGCTAAATCCCCAACCCCTCTGTTTTATTTTAAAAGTCTTTATTTCATAGGTTCTGGGTTGACACCTCGATTGCCTCTCTCCTCCATCCCCCCAATTCTACCTCCATTGCAAACATTGCTGAGGAACCAACTTATACCTCTCCTGGTTGGACTGGGACCATGCCTGCATAACCAGCACCACCCCCTGGGTTTGTCGCCACAACCTGAAATCTGTTTGTTGTCCCTGCTAAGCAAAGGAGGGTGGAATGTCTGGTGGAGGATAGCCTCGGTGCCTAAAAACAACGTGTCTTGAGAAAAATCTTATTTCAAATGAATTTAAAGCAAGAGCTGCAGATTTTCATATTAAATAGGGGAAGGGGGAAAGAAAATGGTAAATTGGGCGTGTCTTGAAAACTGGAGCTAACTATCCACTCATTGATTTCACTCCACACATATTTATTGGGTAGCTAACTTAGTAGATGGTAATTTTAGCCCTGGGGTTAGAGTGGTGATAAGACCCACGAATCTTTATTCCTATTGTGCAGAAGCAATCACACACCAAATGGACGAATATACACCAAATACAAAACGGTCCCGAGTCGAGGAAGCAAATAAAGCGGAGAAGAGCGGTAGGTGATTCCGGGCTTGTGAGGGTGTCAGGGAAGAAGAAGCTCTTCCCTCCAGAAATCACAGTGGAACATCCCAGCTAAAGAATGACTCTCTCACAGGCCCTGGTATAGTCGAAGGTTCACCTGTTATCACAGCAGGGAGGTCCACTTCGTTAGATAGAAGTTCACTTACTACCCATCCTCCAAACAGGGCAGAACAAGTATAGTCCAATGCAAGGATGACAAGATTTTTAGCTTTCATTCTAGACATAATTGGAAGAGCAACCTAATTCTTAGAAACAAGAGAGATGATATCCTTTCCAGGAGAGGGACTATATATGCTTTTTTCTTAAGGTTATTTATTTGTGTGTGTGTGTGTGTGTGTGTGTGTGTGTGTGTGTGTGTGTGTGTGCGCACCTGGTGCATGCATACCATGGCATGTGCATGGAGGTCGAAAGACAGCCTGTTGGAGCTGAATCTTTCCTTCTGCCTTGACGCTGTCTGGGAGCAAACCCAAGACCCTCAATTTCAGCGCAAGAGCTTTAACTTACTAAACCGTCTTGTTGAACCCCTGAAAACATTTTACTAGCTTACATTGATCTCTGCCTCACCACCAACACCCACTGCATTGTAATTCTAAAACTACAACATTTAAACAATTAATTAAGGGTTCCATCAGCCTTTAACAGGTATCTATCTTAATTTGTTTTATCATCGTTTGATGCTGTCCATACTCTTTGGTTCCTGATACCACATCTCCACCCGACGCTGGTTTTTAAATGTTATCTAAGATGTTTCCCATGCCACTTCCATTGGCTTTATGGAATTCAGAATTCTCTGCAAGATTTGCTGTTTCAGGTTCCCACCCATCTACATGGAATACACACTTCAAGTCAGGTGGTTCAGGGAGAGGTTGTGAGTCAAAAGTGGACAGGGCATGCACAAACATTAATTCAGAGAGGGGTGCTTGAATGGCAGTGACCCAAACCATAAGAGACCTTCTCGTGTGTCCATTAACCCTCAGTAGCTCAGACAACAACCACTCAGAGAATGAGGCTCCCTTCTGCTATGATGTCAAGGATCAGGATGGGAGAGCAAAGGACCAGAGGATAGAGATTTAAGGAGAGTGTTCCCACTTCTTTGAAATGGAAAATTATCTATTACAGGCAGCCAAGAGTCCTCTTTTCACACACCAGGAGGCCTGGCTATTCCCTGGAGGACTGGCAGGAAGCACCAAGTCACTGTGTCCAGGCCAGTAGTCCAGGCCTCTGTTGACTTCCTGGTATTGTAAAGATTCTGGCCCCGTGCCCCAGCATCCCTTAGAAAGTGATTTCTCAGAATTGTCTGGTCCTCCAGGGATGTGCAAGCATTTTTAATTGAGTTACAAAAGGGAACACGCAACCATCCTCCATGAAGCCCATTCCACCTGGAGCAAACCCATTGTCATCTGGTCGAATGTAAAATTCTATGATTTTCAAAGTTAAGAAGCCGTGTGAGCAGTGTGGAAGTCTCAGAGTAGAAAGATGGCATCCCCTCTAAAACCTGTCATCCACTCAGTGGTCATTTTGTTTCCTTTCTAAACTTCATGTTTACAAGTTCTTATTATAACAATGACAATAGTTATAACAACAGTTACAATGTTATAACAATAGTGAGAACAAGGATAAAACAAGAATGTCAAGAATGTCATTTAATCTTTGAAAGAACCCTCTAGACAGATTATATCTCTATCCAAGAACTAGAAAAGTGAGTCATAAGGAGGTTTTTTTTTTTAAAGATTAAATTACTGGTAAATGGTTCGTCTTTATCTTGAACTTGTAGATTTCTTTCTTGTGTGCTGCATGGCAGCTCTGTTTTGCAGAGGGCTAAGTCAGTATGTTGGGATGAACACACAGTAATTAAGAAACTATTGGCACTAAGCATGAAATTCACATGCTCACCATTAGAAAACACAGAGGACTGAAACTTAGCAGGGAGGTGAGTTAACCATAGTCAAATCTATCCTTTTGCTTCCCCCTTATTCTATGTATTGAATTGTATACTTTGCATCTTATTTATTATATACACATATGCATATACATACATACATACACACACACACACACACACACACACACACACACACACACATTTATATACATACCAAAGACTTCAGGTTAACAGGGACTGCATCTGACACAGTGTTAAGTATGTGTATCATTTGTTCATCATTCTTTAGTTCACTAAACAAGCCAGGTAGTGTTTTCTCAAAACCCCTTGGTAGGTACAATGTTAACTGGTATGTTTAACCTAAGTATTTCATTGGTTTTTAATGAGTTTGAGAAACCCACACACTGAGTACATTTGTTTTCTCCTTTTATTTTCAATGGATCCACATCATTTTGCCTACCTATGTCCTGTTTCAAAGTTGGAAACATAATATAGTTTTATTTGCTGTCTTTGAATTTAGCATATCTCTCCTTTCAAAAAACGTGTTTGGACCATGTTACATAAAACCACAGGGAAGTCTGGACCTGGTCTCTGCCCTGAGAAATGCTTGAGCTTCCTTAGAGATGCCAGCCATAGATTTTCTCTTCTCCCTTTGAACTTTGTCCTGATAAGCCAGGGGCCTCCAGTCCAGCCTTTTGCGCTCCCCATCAGTACTGTGCATTCCAAGGTGAATAGGGCATCTCATTTAAAAAGGTCCTTGAAAACCACTTACAAAAACAAATAACAGATCTCAGATGGGAACAACTTCAGAACAGGGTGAGTGGTAAGACTCAAGTGGCTTCTTGCACACTGCTGAAAGGCAGGCTTTTATTCTGGGGTTTTAGCCATCATATATTGTACCAACTGGTTGTCATTCTTCCGTATGAGTAGTTTTTAAAAGCTATCCTGGGTCCTTTCTGCTCATCGGTTGCAGAGAACTCATTTTTTCCCTCGCTCTGGGCATTATTGTGTATCTGGATTTATGGAGCACTTTTATTATTTCATTTTGTTTTCCATGGGTCCACAGCATTTTGATATTAAGTTCTGTTTCTCAGTTAAAAGCATTCTTCCTTCCTATCCCAGATGGCTCCCTGGAGTTGTTTACATACAAAATGTCTGGTCTTTGTCTACATTGGTCTACTTAGAATTGGCACCCTAGCCTCTAAGCTAAAGAGCCTTTGGACAACTGACAGGCTTCAGATCTGTGGACAGGGAGATACTCCAGGGTTAAGACTTCACATTGCCATGAACATGGTGAAGTGTCTGTCATCTATGACCTAGCTCCATAGGCCAATGATTAAGAACATATGTGTATAGTTCAACACCCCAGGAATTAATACTTCAGAATCTGTTTAACCTGAAGATTTAAAATCTAAGGTCACCTCAAGCTTTTATTTGGCCGACCTAAAAATATTTGAAGATCAGAGAGTAAAATTGCAGGGGGAAAAAAACCCCAACTTAATGGAATCTGTTTTTCTCTGAAAACTTAATTTTCATTCCCCCAAGTACAAACAGAAAAAGTTAAAAAGGGGACTTATAAAAAAAAGGAATGTGTGCACACGTCGAGATGAACGAGGGAAACCATACAAGGATAAAACTGCTTCTAGGACCATTTTGAGGCATCGCAGATTATTTACAGGCGTTTAGAAAGAAGTTTCTTTCGGTTAGATGCACAATTCATTCATGTCCTTCAGTGCAGTAAAATGACAGACAAGGAGGTTATATTTGCGTTTGGACAGACGGAATAAGTGTCCGTGTTAACAGGCAGTGTGGCTATGGCTAGGCTCTATGCAAATGCACAGCAAAGTCCACACAAGTCGGCCCTCCTAGAGCATAAACTATGCCTTGGGTGGACCTTTAAACTTTTACTGAGTGTGTGGAGGGCGAGGGCTCCTCCTTTTTGTTTCCAAATTTTTGAGGCATTTTAAAACTTAGTTGCTTATTATTATTATTATTATTATTTCATCATCATCATCATCATCATCATTATTATTATTGTTATTATTATTATTTTAAATGAGGTCAGTTGTTGTAAACTAAGTCATCAGTTCCGTTACAGAGTTAAGACTAAGAGCCACCATCTCAGCTCCTCCTGGCAGGGAAATCTTACTTCAAAATTCAGAGACCTGTTTTTCACAGACGTCTGTTTATTTCAAGTCAAGGTCAACATGGCAGGGAGACGTGAACAATGCGAAGAGGGCAGGACAAACATCCCCAAGCAAGAATAAAGCGGGATGGGGGTGGGGCTGGCTGGCTTCCCTTCCCCCAACAGAGCTGCCTCCATCCACGGGAACGGCATTTCTGAGTTCTTCACTCCATCCTTTGTGAAGGTGCGGAGCTGCTGTGGGTATAGGAGCCCGCCTCCTCCCCTGCATGGTGTCCTAGGCACCAGCTATGGCCTGGAAAGCATTCTACACTCGCCCTGCGTAGGCTCATTCACAGTTGTGTGGTCCTGAGCAGGGCCCTTCCTCCAGCCGAATGAAATAACAAGAGCTCAGACAGACCTGTGGAGATGCAGCCCGGCCCTTTGGACCCTCTTTTGTTCTAGGCAATAAAAACCAACACACAGTGAAAATAAGACAAAACTCAGCGCTATCTCCCTCTCTTCCTTCTCGATCTCTCTTTGCTTTTTCTGGGTGATGGATGCATCTTTGCATGTTTGCATCCCCCGGGGTGGGGGCTGGGGAGGTAACAAGCCATAGGAGGCGGGCATTGCATCCAGGGGGGGGGGGGGGGAAGTGGGGAGACATATCCGTATTGCCAGCCTAGGCTGAGGTGGCAAGCTCAAGTAGCTTGGACTCCCCGCAGCTCCTAGCTGGCTACCCGGGTTGCGCGGAGCCTCTCCAGGTTCCAGCAGCTGCAACCCCGGGTCGCACGCCGGCCGCGCCCCGCCCCATCGTCCCCGCAGCCTCGCGGGCTGCTGGGCTTTGTGGTTCGCTGGTGCGGCTGGGCCCCTGCTGGGGGTGTCGTCAGGAGCATGTGCAGACAGCAGCCCAAGGTAGAGCGAGCGTGCCGGGCAAGCCCTGAGACTTGCCTGGCAATGCCATGTTTGTGTGCGTGCTCTAACTCGGGGAGAGCAATTAGGGAGACGGCTCCCCGGCCGGACTTGGCTCATGTTTTCTTGTTTCTGTTTCAGCCTTCAGGATAATTCCTTCGGCAGCGCCGCTGTAACTGAGTAAGTGATTCTTGCCATTACAATCGACTTGCATGCCTGTCTCTGAAGCAACTATGGTGAAGGTACCCTCCGTCCCCAGCCCCTCTTCCCAGGCGATGCATTGTCTCCTGGAACCTGGGGCTGCGAGGCTGGCGGGGGCCCACAAACCTCTCACAGGTTGCAGCCGGTATTTTAGCAACTGCGGGTGGGGGGTGGTGGTGGTGGAGGGAGCAGGTATTAAACCTAGCTGACTACTGCGGGAAGGCTCTGTGCTTCAAGATATGCAATCTTGGAGCTTAGCTTTTTTTTTTTTTTTTTTTTTTTGTCAGAAAGAAAGCTTGGTTGTATTTTGCCAACGTGAGTGTCAGTTTTCATGGCGTGCACTCTGTGTACATTGGCCCCAAATAGATGGATGTTAAGAGAACTGGAGTTTAATTCCAGCACGTTTAAACAGGGTAAACTTATCACCCTTCTCTCTGAGTACAGGTTTTTTAAGACACGGTGAGGTAAACTTTTTCTAGATGTCTTTTGTCATTTTTTTTGATCCTCTGACTTCAATAATGTCACTATAGAGAAATGCCTTACCTGATGCTTAGGGGCAACTGAAAACAGCATTTCAAAGTGGAGGGAGGGAGTGCTGTTTTATTCAACGCCAGCCCACATAGTTTTTTTGTTTTGATATTTATAGTGCTTCATTTTTTATTCTGGTCATCTCTCCCTTAATATTTTCTTGATACTACAGTCTCTCTCTCTCTCTCTCTCTCTCTCTATATATATATATATATACACATATATATATATATATATATATGTATATATATATGTATATATGTGTGTGTATGTATATAGATCAGAAATTAAATTAATGTGGAGTACATTTTGCTGGCACTATATGTGATATTTACATTTAGCTGGGTGTATAAATTATATGTATTCCATCTAGTCTTCTTATCATAGGGACATTTGTGTTTACTATTGGGATCTTTTGGTAAAAGTCACGCTGGAAAAGCTTTGCAGGAGGGTGTGTACAAAGTTATGTTATTCCCCTATGTAAAAAAAGCCCCGAGTTTCATACAGAAGCCACAAGCTGACTTGAGAGCTATTTGCTAAAGATATCTGGACAGTGAATAGAGCATCCTTTGGGTTTTGGATCCAACCATTGTTGGCAGAGACTTGGAGAGGGAAGGCTGAGGTTCCACTGTGCTTCCTGCAGCCTCTTTCCCACAAGCCTTTGCTGTCTGTGTGGTTTGCTATTGTCATAGTATCCCACCTTGAGCTCCCCTCAGTGAGATCTCTTTAAAAGGAAGACCAGGTTGTCTGTCTTTCGAGGACTGACTATGGCCTGCCCACTGGCACCCTGGTCATGGCAGTGACATCACCCTGCCACTTTGCCCTTCTAGAAAAGGCTGAGAGAAGAGGAGAGAAACATCTGTGGACCAAAGGTGAGGCCTGGATTTCCTGGTTCAAGCATTCAGTTACCTACCTCTCTTTCTCCCTGCTGGGCTCCCTGGCGATCACATGTTTCCTGGGCTTGATTCTCAGGTGCCTCATGTAGCCAAATCTCTAGAGTTAGTCACAGTCACAGGCCTGAGTGCTTCAAGATGGAGACTTTAGTTCCAGACCTCATATGCTCATGTGTGTGTGTGTGTGTGTGTGTGTGTGTGTGTGTGTGTGTGTGTGTGTTGTGGTTAAATGCTGGGGAGACTGTCGTGTCTCGTCCTTGGACACTTCCCAAGGAGTTCTGATTGCATAAGATCACGTTGTCACTTTTGGAGAAGTGACAGTGGTTTCTTTTAAAAGGCTGTGAGTGGTGACTGGGAAAGCCATCTGGCTAATACAGGAATTGAAGGAACAGATAACATACCCAAAGTGTCACAGGTGTGACACAGCACAGCAAGGGGCGTCTTAAACCAGTGGTTGTCAAACAGAGTATTGCTGTTTTCTTCTCCCCTCAATAATATGAACCTGTTCTTGGATAGGGGGACAGTCCCTTACTTAGCCAGCAGGACCGGAGGGTGCTATCCCGAGACACAGACATAGCAGGCGCCCTGGAAGTGTTTGGTTGAGATACTGGTCTGCTCTGAGGATGCCCTTTCCTGATTGATGTTTCTGAGATGAGCAAATGTTCTCTATCTCCTGTCCCCATCCATCTCTATTGCCTTCTCCCCCTGCCACTGAAATTCCATCCGGAGAGGCTTTCTTTATTGTTAAGGCCTCCGGTAGTGATCCTTATTAAAATGGAAATTAAAAACTCTGTGCCCTACCAAGTGGATCCAAGTAGTCATTAGGGTTTTCTATGAGTTATTTTATCAGATCATCCAATCTGAAAGGATGCTACTTGCCCAGTTGTATATGCATGCACTTGCATAAGGGTGCCTGTGGAGGCCACAGGTTCACATCTTCTGTCTCCTTTGACCTCATTTCTCACTGAACTTGGAGACCATGGACAGGTAGGGCTGGTGGCTAATGAGCTCTGGGGATCCTTCTGTCTCTGTTCATCCCAACCCTAGGGTTTTCTATGTCCCACCACTCTGGTGGACTTTAAAAAGGCTGTGGGGGATTCAAACTCAGGTCCTCATCCTTGAGCCTAAGACAATGTCTAGTTGACCATGCCCATGTCTCCCCAGCTGGAGGTCTTGGGAGAGTCACAGGAAAGTTGACTTCAGACTCAAGGGCACTGTCCTCTTCTTGGTTTTTCAAGGCCTTGAAATACCTGTGCAGATCTGGGTGTATTTCACTTAGGTCAGAGCTGGCTTGGGTTTTTAGAAACTGTTAGATGAAACTATTTTAGAAGCATACTAGTTAAGTGGCTGTGCAGTTCTGTTTGAAAATTCACATCACAAGGGGCAGGAGAGATGGCTCAGCGGTTAAGAGCATTGGCTGCTCTTCCAGAGGACCCAGGTTCAATTCCCAGCATGCACATGGCAGCTCACAACTGTTTGTAACTCCAGTTCCAGGGGATCTGACACCTTCACACATATATACATTTAGGCAAAACATTAGTGCATATGTCTTAGGGTTTCTGTTGCTGTGAAGAGACACCATGACCATAGCAACTCTTATAAAGGAAAACATTTAATGGGGTGGCTTACAGTTTTCGGAAATTTAGTCCATTATCATCATGGTGGGACATGGTGGTGTGCAGGAAGACATGGTACTGGAGCTGAGGGTCCTACATTTTGATCTACAGGAAACAGGAAGTGAACTGAGACACTGGGCATGGCTTGAGCAGATATGAGACCTCAAAGCCCACCTCCACAGTGACACACTTCCTCCAACAAGGCCACACCTGTTCCAAAGCCACATTCCTAGTAGTACCACTCCCTGTGAGCTTACAGGGGCCAATTACATGTCAAACAACTACAGCACATAAAATAAAAATAAATAAAAAAAAATAAAAGTTTACAATACAGGGCTGGGGGTATGACTTGGCATACATGAACCCTGGGTTTGATTCTAATCACCACATAAAACTGGGTGGTGATGCTGGTGAATACCTGTAATCTTTAGCACTTGGTGGTGGAAGCAGGAGGATCAGAAGTTCAAGGTCATCTTGGGCAACATAGCAAAGTTTGAGGCCAGGCTGGATTACAAGAGACATCTCAAAAACAAAACTCAACAAGCAGCTCCCCGCAAGAGGTTTACAGTCTATTCTCAGAGCTGTATGGGGCTGAGGCAGGGCCAGGCTGGAGCCTGCTTGTTTCAGTCAGCTATTCCAGAGAGCACTGACAAGGAGGTTCTGGGGGTCACACTTTGGGAGATTCCCCAAGAGGTTGCATCGCTGCAACTTTGCCTTCAGGGGTGTGGTGCTGCAGGGGAAGAGAGGCCGTTTCTCTGCCCACCCATCAAGTTGGGGCCTTTCTTCCCATTTCACCGGAGAACGTCTCATGGATACTCGTGGATATGTCTTTAGCTTCCATGATTCCAAGAAGTCTTCTGTCTGCTGAGCCTCCGGGAATATAAACTGACAATGTCACGTGACTTCTGTCTGTGGGCTTGGCGGTGTGGGCCGGGAACAAGCAAGGCTCCCTGGGGTAAAACTGTGGAATCCTGGCAATAACTTGGTCTCCTGGGACTGGATTCTTTCCTAGCTGTCAGGCGGGCCTGAGAAGGTGCAGATGGTCATGTGGGCTGTGCACTCCTTTCTTTTGTTTGTGCTTGGCAGACTGAGCAAAAGGAAGAGAGGGAGAAGAGACCCAAGTTGGAGTTGTTGCAAAGATGTCTGAGCAAGCTTAAGGGGAGGGTTCTGACGGCCTGCTGAGAAGCGCTACCATGAAATCACTTGCTGGAAGTGTCTTTAACATTCGTCCCTTGTCGCCATGGCCAACCGTAAGAAAAGCATCCTCTCTCCCAGTTCAGTTGCACACAAACATAGGATTTCAGTGATATACAGGAAGCAGCCCTGAACCCTGTCTGGGCTGGCCTTTTTCTGTTCTGTCTAAGAACAATGGCCATACCATGTTAGTGGCTGGCCACTGTGGGGAGGGGGATCCCCTGTGACCGCGCACCACCAGAAGAGCATCGTGACGTGCTACGTACTTGAGTGTGAGACTTGACCTTTCCTTTCATCAAGTTCGTCATTGTTACAGGTAGTTGCATCACATCCCGGGTTTCCAAACAGCTAGTTCTGAATCCACCACCAGGATGGACTAGTTCTCTTTTATGCATTTATTTTTCAGGTAGTAGCTAAAGTAACAGGTTTGCTAGTCACGTTTGCTTACATCCATAGTCAGTTGTACTCCCTCTTGCCTCCCTCTCTCTCTACCCCTCCCCTCTCCACACCCACATCACATGCTCTGTTCTTTTCCCTTTTGTGAGCCTTTTTGAGTTTTCCAACTTCTACCCTCCTCTCGCCTACACAAGCACACATGTTTGTTTGTTTGTTTTTGGTTTTTCGAGACAGGGTTTCTCTGTAGCTTTGGAGCCTGTCCTGGACTTGCTCTGTAGACCAGGCTGGCCTCGAACTCACAGAGATCCACCTGCCTCTGCCTCCCGAGTGCTGGGATTACAGGTGTGCGCCCGGCTACACAAGCACACATGTATATTAGAAGTCAGGATTACATATGTAGTGTTTGTTTTTAGGTTACCTTGATGAATATGACACTTTTAAGTTTTGAGGACCTATGAGTTAAATTACCGTGTGGTATGAACAGTAACACAAGAGAATACTGAGCCTGGGTCACTTGGCCATTTAGTCTGAGTTGATGGTCTTCCAGAACTGGGGGACCATGATGGTGGCTTCCTGTGGCAGAATCCAGTTCTGTAACCAGGCCAGTATTGTCCCTTTGTAGGGCCCTCCTGGGCAAGGAGAAAAATGAGATGCTGATTGAATGGGGGTTGATGGTCCCTAGTAAAGTAAGGAAAATTCCACCTCACTCAAAGAGCGGGGATGAGCTCTGAGGACATTGATTTCCCCTGCTGGACCTAGATAGGATCTTGAACTTGTGTGTCCTGAGTGGCGATTGTTGAGGAGATATTCTGCTCCACTAATTTGGTCCAGCCTTATGGCCCAGAAGGCACCTGCCCCCTTTTTGTAGGTTCTGGTGCTGAATTTCCATTTTCAGGCTATCATGCTTAGAGGATAAAACAAGAATTTCCAGAGGGGAACACATTATTGTGTTGCTGATCTCGGAGCTGGGACTGTGGGTTCAACCCTAGTTCTTAGAAGTGAGAATCCTCAGTTTCTATAGTGTGTGGCTTTTTCTCCTTTACTCTTGGAAAACATTGTCATTCATATTGCAAAGCCTACAGGAACTACGTTTGAATACTGATGACGAGGCAGAACGGAAAACTTGGGAACTTAATTGCTATTTTTCGTGAGATAAATAGAGTGGAGTTATTGGTAGTCAAAAACATAAGAGAGCAAAGAAGTTTAGAGTATTCCTTTTTGTTAACTTGACCAACTGAATTTTATTGCCACAGGGAACAGAATATTCTGTTAGATAAAGAGGGTTCAAGTCTGTAGGTGGCTTTTGTATAATTCACTACAAAAGCCATAATTTAAAAAGAGGCTGTAAGAGAAGAGAACAGGCGCTTTCTTCAGTGAATTTGTGGGCTAATTATACAGCATTTCCAGTGATGAATATTTAAATATGTTAGTTAATGTAGCATAAGCACCGTATTACATTTGTGCATATGTATTTATTTGTTTTATTTTCTCCTACTCACTACACTGAATCTCTCAGAACAAGATCCAGATCTTCTGAAACTCTTGTATCCTTTAGAAATAATATTATTCTGAGTCTAGATATAGCTAACGTGTCTGATTCAAGAACAGATGTAGGGAAGAAGGGAGTCAGCACTTAATAACTTTAATAGGAATTTGACATTGCTATTATGTATTTACCTCAGTGGATTGGACATTAAAACAAAACGGTCAGTCCTTAACCCTAGAAAATATAAGACACATCGGTCCAACCTTTCTTACTGTGGTGGCGATGTGACAGCTTGACCAAAAGTGACTTAACAAAGGGGTTCTTTTGGCTCACAGTCTGAGGGGACAGTCCTTGTTGGTGGCCAAGGCACCAGGCAGGAGCTTGAGGAGGCTGGTCACATTACATCTCATCTGGAAGCAGGAATGTTGGTACTCAGCCCATTTTCTCTTAGTCTAGGTCTCTAGGCTCTGGAATGGTGCTGCCCACCATCGGGCTGGGTCTTTCCACCTCAATTCACGTAATTAGAAACTTCCGTCAAGTGGACAATCACTGTTAGCCGTCACAAGAGGTGAACGGAGCACCTGGGAAGCAGTACATGCTTAATGAATAGCCGCCAGTTCAGTGTCAACTGCTTGGTTATTCTGCCGAGGGAGCAGAGCCATTCTTAAAACCAGGATGCCTGTGAACATCCTTGGAAGCAATGCTGCACTTAGGAGCCACGGCGGTGTCCCTAGAAAAAGAACGGTAGTCGTTTTTTTTTTATAAGTATAGGTATGCCTATTGCTGTTTCGTGCAGTAAGAAACCAATTCAAAGGATCTCAGACGTACAAAAGACATCAGCACCTAAGGGCGAAGAGTAAACATCTGTACCTTAAAATGAGCATAGTTACAGTAGTGTTGTGTGTGAATCTGGCCAGGAAGGTTCCTGTTCAAAGCTGGTACCTCCTGGCTTTGGGCAGCGAAGGGTGGGTAGGAATGGAGAAGGGAGAAATGTTCCAGGGTGGGGCTGGGCGAGGCAGGATGAATGGCGGGTAAGAGGAACAAAGACTCCCTCTTACTTAGGAGAACAACACTCTCACTCTAGGTTCACTCTAGGTTCCCTCAGGGAGTAGGAAACACCAGGGATTTTTATTATTATTATTTTTTTAATATGGAAGAGCCAAGACTTTTTCATCAGGTTAATTAGGAAGTCTAGTGAAAAAGAAAAAGTCCAAGGCCAGTGGTTGCTGTTGTGGCATGGGGCACAGGACAGAGGGCCCGCCGCAGAGGATGATGGGATCTTTTTTGAGAGCACTGCTCTGGGTGTCTAACTTCCTTCTGGGAGCATCTTGGGCATTAGTGAGATCTTATAAGCTTAGACCAGTGGTTTTCGACGACCCTTTCACAGGGGCTGCATATCAGATATTTACACTATATGATTTATAACAGTTACAGCAAAATTACAGTGATGAAGTAGCAACGCAACTAATTTTACGGTTGGGGGTCCCCATGACATGAGGAACTCTATTAAAGGGTCACAGCATCAGGGAGGCTGAGAACCACTGGCTTCGACGGTGTCTGCAGTGCTGTGGAGGTGAAATGTCACAGCTGGTTCAATGTCTTCAGCTCACATGCTTTGATGAGCATGTTGGTATCGTATCTTGGCCTGGCAGACATCAGAAAATGGAGCTGGATGTTTGTTGTTCTGTTTTACTCTGGGGAGACAGTGGTGAGGATCATCACATTGTATATATAGTTTTCACGCTAATCTTGACACAGTCGTAGATGATTGCTGCCTCTCCTGCGGTAGGCATTTGTATCTGACACGCTCTTCTCCCTCTTGCCTCAGGTGTGAGGAAGAGACGGTCTCTCTACATGAAGACGAGGATGACTGCTCTGGGCTCAGGTATGCCCCCCCCTCACCCCCATCTCCCACCCCCACCCCCCGGCTCTTATTTGTGAGAAGAGGAGATCCTCTAGGTCTGATGTCTCTTCTTCGTCGAGACACCTTTTCTCTGAGGTTGGCTCGTCTTCTGAGCCGAGTTTTGTGGTGTGAACTTTCAGCTCCCCAGAACAGAGCCTTGTAGACCAGAACAGAGCCTTGTAGAGGGAACTTCTCCGTTAGATTTGGCAATGCGCCCATCATTAGTCACCAACCATGTTATTGAATGTTTTGAACTTCATTATGGAGGGTTCTGGATTCCTACCTGAGTGAGGAACAAACGTTCCTGTAAAGGATGCCGTTGTTCCCTTTCTCTGTCAGGAACCTGAGTAGATGGGTAGCATTCTACTTCTCCTCACTATTAGCAGTACAGTCCACTAGAATGGGGTACGTTCCCAGCCCTGGCTTGACTTTACCATCAGTGACATGGAAAAAATTTAATTGTTAACAATTGGATCATCAGTGCATCAGTGCTGTTTTCTTTCTTTTTCTTCCTTCCTTCCTTCCTTCCTTCCTTCCTTCCTTTCTTTCTTTCTTTCTTTCTTTCTTTCTCTCTCTCTCCTCCCCCCCCTCTCTTTCCCAGCTTCTAAGCCACTTGTTGGGTGTTCCTCCTAACACTCAACTGTTTTGAGTACATTCATTCACACCCCTTGCTCTCTGTACCCGGCCCATGCTGCAGACCACCCATCCTGGTGTGACTTTCAACCCGTCCTCCAATGAGTTCAGTCTTCCCCTGTAGGAGGGTGTGTTGAGTGGTGGGTCTGGGGGGCTTTCTCGGGAGCATGCGGCACAGACACCTGGAAAGTAGCTTCTAGTGAATTACCAGAGAGTAGAGGTGGCGATGTCAAACCCAATTTATACCCTCATTTAGTTATGGTGACAATAGCTTATTTCCTAGCAATGTGGAAAGTAAAATGCATAGAGATTTAAGTGGGGCAAATGATTCCAGAGGAGAGCATTATTACCCTTTGGGTATACTACATGGAACTTGATTGTGAAAAGTTTAAGAGCCAGCCCTGCCAGAACTGAGTAGGGTGTGTGAATGGGAGCCTGGGAATTGAACCTAGGACCTTGAATATGCAAGGCATTTACCCTACCTCTAAGCCATAGCTCTAGCGCCCTCTTCCTTTCTTTTTTTAAAAAATATATTTATTTTTTTTTTTTTTTTCATTTTACATACCAACCGCATCCCTCCCCTTCTCCCGCCTCCTCCCCTCCCTCCCACTCTACCCCCATCCACTCCTCAGAGTGGGTAAGGCCTCCCATGATAGTCAACAAAGTCTGGCATACCAAGTTGAAGGAGAGCCTAGCCCCTCCCCATTGTATCAAGGCTGAGCAAGGTATCCCACTACAGGGAATGAGTTCCAAAAAGCCAGTTCATGCCCCTGGGATAAGTCCTGGTCCTGCTGCCAGGGACCCCACAAACAGATCAAGCCTCACAACTGTCACCCACATTCAGTGGGCCTAGTTCAGTCCTATGCAGGTTCCTGAGCTGTCAGTCCAGAGTCAGTGAGCTCCAACTAGCACCTGTCAGCTGTCTCTGTGGGTTTCCCCATCATGATCTTGACCCCCTCTTCTTTCTTCCTTTCTTTTGCTTTTTGTTATGAGACAGAGCTCACTAAGTTTCCTAGGGTGGACTTCAGGTTTGGTCTTCCTGCCTCAGCCTCTAAAGTCGCTGGGATGGCAGGCCTGTGTTAGTAACTCAGCCCTGAGGGAACCCACACATTGGGATCTTGTTCTATGCTGTATTTGAGGCTTTGCTCAAAGGCCTGGTTAGGGGAAATGTATCACTTGACTTAAAACTTATCTGGATGCCTTGCCTACTCCCCAAACAGATCCATGTTGCAAACTATCTTTGCCAATGGATAGGACGCATCCTGTCTTGAACCTAGAATTCGTCGGCCTGAGAGACTTGAGATCTGTTCGATAATTCTGGGAGTGTTTGAGTTGGCCTGTCTGCTAGGGGTGCTGCTTAACTGCAACACTTGAGAATCTTAATCTGTAGATCTGGGATCCCGAGTACCTAACCTGAAGGTCTCCCGCTGTTATTGTGGGAGGGAAGTAGGGTGCACAATGATAGGAGACCATCTTGAAATTCATGGGGGCTGTACTCAGTTGGCCTGAGGCCCTGGGTTCAATCCCTGGTACTGTATAAATCAGGCATGGTAGTACATGTCGATAATCCTAGCACGTGGTGAATGAGGGGAGACAGGATCCAAAGTTTCAGGTCACCTTTGAATAATAGTGAGTTCAAGGCCACGCTGGGATGCATGAGACCCCTGACTGAAAAATGAAAAAGAAAGAAAAATGAGAAGGGCGTTCACATTTCTTGAGTTCGTAAGCCTATAAAATTTGCCGATGCCTGGGCTCCCTTTGAATACAGCGTGGTGAATCTCCGCAGCTCTTTTCATTGCAGGTTTATCTGTTTTGGGTACTCGCTAAATTGGGTCTTTCTTCTTGCAGAGATGAAAACAATAAAGAGAACTACCCACAGGTGGGGGCTCCAATAGGCGAGCTTGCTCCGCCCTTGCACGAGGCCCAGCAGCATGTAGAACAGACCCTGCTGGTGGATGGAGTGCTGAGACCCAGCATGGGTAACTTCAAGTCCCGGAAACCCAAGTCCATCCTCCGAACCGAGAGTGGCCGGAACCACGGAGAAAGCCAGGTACCACTCCACGGTCAGGCCTCGGCCATGCAGAGGTCTCCCTGGTTCGAGGGCACAGCCAGCAGAGTGGGCTTATGCTCATGACTGCAACGTCAGCTAGCGTGTATGTGGCCTGAGATGTGGAGACATTCTTTAGGTACTAGGTACTCTGAGAAAGCTAAAATTCTGGTGCCCTTTCAAACTGGGCATCTTTTCCTTTCTCTGTTCTTCCTCCTTCTCATTTTCTCCCCTGTGGCCCCACCCCCCATTCTTCTTTCTTTCTGAGATATAGTCTCACATAGGCTGGACTTGAATGCCATGTATAGCCGAGACTGGCCTGCTGATACACCTGCCTCTGCCTCCACCTGCTGTGAGTGCTGGGATTATAGATGTGCGGTTTGTGTGGTGCTAGGGGACAAACCCAGGACTTCATGTATGCTAGGCAAGCATCCTACCCACTGAGCTTTCTTTCCCTCCCCCTTGCCCAGCTCCAAACTGACTTTCTTAAATACGAGATTTTGATTGGAAGATGTACTATGTTCTTTGGAGAGGGCTTGGCATTCATGCAGGATGAAATGTAGGCTTTGTGCAGACTTGGGGAGTCCTCTCATCAACATTAGGAATCTCAGTTTGATCTCAAGCTATTCCCCTTAGGCTGACGTGGATGGCGCTGGATAAACAGCTGTGTATGAATGTTTGTTGTGTTGGATTCATCTGTAGCATTTGGTTTTCTGAAGCCAACAAATATTAAAATGGATGATGAATGAATAAAGCATCTTTTCTAGTACTTTGCTGATAAGTTTATATGCATATAAATGTGTATTTTTTTTTTTTTTTTTTTTGAGACAGGGTTTCCTATGTAGCTCAGGCTGGCCTCAAACTTGCTAGCTTCCTGCCTCAGCCTTCTGGGTGCTGGGTGGCAGATGTGTATCGTCACCACCACTCTAGACTGATATTTTAAAAACTTAGATTTTTTTTTCTAGTTCTCTAGAAATACAGTCAAGAAAAGAACCCTTTAATCAAAAAGTCCCTGATAATTTCCGCTCTTAGGAGATATTAAATAAATATGACCTATCATAATCATACTAGGAAGTCACTTTCTGACCCCAAGGTTACATTTGTGAGATACCAAACAAAAGTAACCTCTGGAACATGGCTCTTCCGTGTTAGTTAGGTTTGATTGTTGGCTCACACTTGATAGTCACCTAAAAAAATAATGCAGGAGGCTCAAGGTGTGCTAGGTTAATCACATATTACTGTTGGGTCCAACTGACACCGGGTGATCTTCCCGTTGGAACAGCCTTGGCCAGGTGGCTTCTTTCACTTGACGTTATGTGCCTTTGCGCTTTTATACTGTTGGCATTGCGACCTCTTGATTAGGCCCTTCATTTTTTTCCCCCCAGTGAGGTGTAAATACCCACTGCATTGTGAAGCTGAGAGATAATTATCTTAAGCTCAAGACTTTCATTATGGAGAGAGGCAGGCATGTGAAATATCCCTCGTCTCTGACAGGCTTGAGAGTCTAAAATCCACAGCAGCGTCTTTCTCTGCAAAGGAAGTTGTTCTGGGGATGCGGATTCTGAACTGACTGGTCCTGGGTGGCAGCAGGGGTGGCGGTGGGGGAGTGGGGGATCTGATCTGACATCTTCTCTTGTCCTCGGGTCGCCTGTGACACTTCAGGGTGGCCAAGCCACTCCTCCTCAGAGTGCTTTCCTTCTGTTCTCTGGTGTGGCCTCAGAAATTAGACTGTCATCACTTGTAATAAGGTGGCAATGGGGTGTGTAATTCCCAGCCTGTTGCTGACTCTCAGGAAGGTTACAGGAGCTGGAGGAGCCGCAGAGCTCTTACAATGCTGCATTGCTGTCCTCATGGGAAGGTAGACCTTCCAATAGAAATGGCCTGTTCTGATTCACCGAGCTCTATTCTCAGATAGTGTTGTAGGCAAGATGTTGGTTGCGTAATAGATTTTCCCAATCCCGGTTAAAGGGAAGACAGTTTATTATCGAATATATACAAATAGGTCCATTGTGGTGAAAAAGTATGTTGTGTGAACTTATGCGTGTGGATGGGGGTGGGCGTGGGTGGGGTGGGGGTAGAAGGTGGGAGTCGAAGGCATCATTTTAAAATACTTCTTCTTGGTTCACATAAGCACACAGACTACATTGTTAGGAGTTACAGGTAGGAGAAAGTATCTTTTCAGAAAATAAAAAATCAAAATGCTAAAATAAACAAATAGCTATGATAGAATCTCCCTGGATTGGTCCATTGGTCTCTAATTCTTGTTCCTCCTAGTCTTGGATTGGCTATGTCCTGAAGCCCTCAGCCTTTCCCTTGAAGTTTTAGAAACCCTGTTCTAAGCCATTGGTGTTATCAGGAATGTACCCTAAATCTGTTTTCTTTGAGGTGTCAAATGCCTAAACGATCCTGTTCTTCACAATGGGCATGCTTGAGATTGTTCTTAGTCAAAGGTGCACACTGGCAGAACACTAAATTCAATCTCAAGCCAGCTCTGGGGGACCATCAACTGTCTGTAGATGACAGGAACTCAAGGGGCTGTGACAAACTGACTCCCAATAGTTTAGAGATCTGAAAGGTCCGAGCATCCATCGCACCAGCAATGCAAACAAGATTATAAAATAAATTTCTCTGAAATAAGAAAGAGTGCCAGCCGGGCGTTGGTGGCATATGCCTTTAATCCCAGCATTCGGGAGGCAGAGCCAGGTGGATCTCTGTGAGTTCGAGGCCAGCCTGGACTACAGAGTGAGTTCCAGGAAAGGCTCAAAGCTACACAGAGAAACCGTCTTGAAAAACAACAAACAAACAGAAAGAGTACCTTGAAGGATGATAATTAAGGCTATCATCAAGGAGCTGGGCAGCATAGCTTCTTATTTTTATAAAAATGGATGGACATTGTTCTTACACAGGGTAAAAAAAAAATACCTTAATCTACAACCTGATCCTAGAAGATAGTACTAATGAAATCAATAAAGCCATGCACTAGGTGGGCAATAGGTCTGGGTTTGTATTAAGCTCTATAGGCCATCTGCCTCGCTTTTAGCTAGGATATAATTGGGAAAGGCTCCATTATGCACCCAGCATTTTGTCTGCATTGTTGTATTTGAGAATGAAGTTCGTCAAATCAGATAGAGCAGGCTGCTTAGTCCCAGTGGGAATGTGACCTGTGTTGGAAGATGAGCTACAGTCCCCGCCTGAAAAAAACCAGTCAGTGGCTTAGGTGACTTAGATTCAAATGAAAATGGCCACAGACAGGTGTACACAGTAGCTACGATGATCACTCTTAGCATGGGCTATCTCTGTAATGCCCCATCATGACTTGGATAAATGTAGACTGGGCTATCTCTCAAGGGTTTTGGGTTGTCTTGCAATGTGGTAGAGAGAGTTGGGTGTGTAAGACTATGGGTTCTTTGGAAGGGGGCTGGGTCTGAGCCTCCTTTGCAGCTGTGAATTCTGCCTGATGCTTCTTGCCTTGGAAAAGCCAGTGAGGCCTCCCTGCCTATGTTGTTACAGGACTTTCATTTCCCAAAGGCACCCTGGAAAACCTACAGGAGTTGGAGTTTTTAAGTGTAAAAGCATTGTCCTGGAAGCCAAAGGTGCCTCCCAAATAAGCCTGGGGTTGCTGCTGCCAGTTCTGAGTTTTCTGTTCATAAAGTTTGAATGCATGGCCCTGAAGTTGCCCTTCAGTTTGATCCTAATCAGAATGTTGGACGTGAGGGAAATGAGGCCCCAGCAACTGTGGACATTGTGGCTTACTCCGCCACTTTACCTGCCTTTCTCTGAATAAGCCCTGTACTCAGATGTAGCAGGTCCCCTTTGATGGCTCATGTTCATGTGTTAACTTTAAGCATCCTTTCTTCCCTCTTGACCTTGGCCACACCAAGGAAGGAAGAGGAGTAAGAGAATCTGGAGGTTGTCTTTGTGGATGAAGGTTTCATGATTGCATCTTATTGAAACGATTTAAGAGTGAGGGATTTGGGCAATTTTACTGATAGAATAAGACCAGGAACCACAGAGAGAACGGAAGATTGTCCTCTCAGAAGCTGAAGTATTTGAGATGAGAAGGTCTGTTTTTGCCAGTTTTCCTCTGCGCTTGCTTACGACTTTCTCCCCTCGACAGTAAACCATGTGGGAAAACATGGCTTGGCTAAGGACCACTGAATGAGTTTTAGGGTAACAGTTAGCAAAATTCCTTGATACGATTGAAGTCAAAGCAAGATGTGTCCTTCTCTGCTCATCCTAAACCCTAGTCTGGCTGGAACCCAGGACCAGCACATTCCTGTTTAGAGTGCCTAATTAGATAGCAAACACTCTTCCCAAGGAGGGGAGCTGACTCAAGGCATGGATAATCCATGCCAGTGTTTTGTGAAAAATTAAGAGTGCTTCTGTTTTGAGTGTTGTAGAAGTCAGAACATCCATCCTCCACAATCTGATGTGGGAAGATGAAATTTGGATGGCAGAAGCAGCTTCCTGTGTTGGCGCTCCGAGCTGTCCAGAGGGCATTCATTTCAGTGTGGTAGATGGAGTCTTGTCTCCCTTATTCCCCACCATCTGGCACCAGGCTGCACCCCATCCGTATGTCCTCCCCTCTGGTGGCTATTTTAGCAAAATACAAAAAGTGGGAGGCTCTAAGGAGAACTCTTCTGCAGTGAGCTGTGGACTGCCAGCCTCTTGCTAACCCACTTCCTTGGGGAGACCAGCTGTGTGGTCTGGCATATATAAGCATCGAGTTTCTTCCACTTGGCTGCAGGAGGTATGTTAACAGGCTGGCATGTGATCCAGATCTGCTTGTGAATTTTTCATTTTCATCCTTCTGCAGAAAAAAAAAAATCTTTAAATACTTTCAGGCAAAATAACCTTTTAAATATTTACTGTACTTCTCTTTTTGGAAGATGGAGTTCTTATTGCAATCGACTCCAAATGAAAAGAAAGATCGTTTTCCTTCCGTGCCACTGTCCCGTGCCATCACAAATAACAAAAATGCTCTTTCCAGTTAGAGTCTATTTTGCATGCGTTTTTCCCCCTTCTTCTTGAGTATGTTGAGAGCACAGACACACTAATGTTCCCTCTTTTGTCTTGGGTGCTAGACTTCACTTGTGGCTTCTGTTAGACTATTTCTCACATAAGACTTCACAGCATCAGTATAGATGTTTGCCTTCAATTCCTGCTGCAGCGTATATTTTCCGTAAGCTCTTACTGGTCAGAAAGAGAAGTGGACCTCGGTTTTATTCTGCTAGCTTTCTTTCTGTCTGATTAGTGGGAGACAGAGTGGCGATTTAGCATGTGGCACTCTGAGGAGTGAAGCCGTCAGGTTGGTGTTTAGTTGACTGGTGTCCTACTGTGGTCTGTCTGTTTCCTAAGTTTATCATTTAATTAACAGTCTCTTTTAAAAAAATTATTTAACTTTATTTTATGTGCATTGGTGTGAGGGTGTCAGATCCCCTGGAACTGGAGTTACAGTTGTGAACTTCCACGTGGGTGCTGGGAATTGAACCCGGGTCCTCTGGAGGAGCAGCCAGTGCTCTTAACTGCTGAGCCATCTCTCCAGCCCCTAAGTAACAGTCTCTTAAGTCATGAAGCCGATGAAAGGTATTTCTAGAAAGGAACCTAGGATGTCTGCAAAATAACTTTACCATGTTTTCAAAGTAGACACATAATTATTCTGAAGGACATGAAGGAATCTTCTGAGATAAGCTTCATTGATTGTTTTTGCATTAACTCCGAGAAATGTAAAAATAAAAAGATTCTCAAATGGGATTTCGTTCAAAGTGAGATAACCGACCTGAAGGTTGTAAGTTTGTAAGCAATGGGAACCTGAGAAATGGCTTTATGATGCTAGGAGCCTCAGCAACTGAATATTGCAATGTAAGTGTCAGAATTTTCTTTAAAAAAGGAAAAAGAGTAATTGGAGCTCAGTGATAGAGAGCTGGCAGCTGAGCATGTGAGAGACCCTGGCTCCTTCCCAACCCCCCCCCCCACACCACAACCCCCCCCACACACACCACACATACACACACACACACACACACACACACACACACACACACACACACACATACCATGTGCAAGCATGCAGGAGTGCATACTCACAGAACAGGGAAGCATTGATGGTATAGCCAAGTGTAGCCATGGAGAAGAGTGAGGCCTTACCTCCATGAGCACAGTGTCTGGAGTATTTAACAGAGAGGCAGATTGCTCCCACATAGACCATCTGTTAAAGTTTCCCCCTTTGCCCTGTATGCATCTTTTGTACGTGTAAATAGGATCTAATTTATACAATTGTGGATCTTCTCTATGTAGCTAGAGTTTTCTATATGGCAATAACCATATAAATTCCACCCAGAGTCAAGAATGACCAATACAAGCCGGGCGGTGGCGGTACATGCCTTTAATCCCGGCACTCGGGAGGCAGAGCCAGGCGGATCTCTGTGAGTTCGAGGCCAGCCTGAGCTACAGAGTGAGTTCCAGGAAAGGTGCAAAGCTACACAGAGAAACCCTGTCTCAGGAAAAAAAAAAAAAAGAATGACAAGAATGACCAATACATGAGAGAAGGGGGTCCCCTGTGCAGCTGCTGCATTGCACCTGCGACCCTCTGTTGGCTTCCAAGATTAGATGCTTCCACCCAAGTTTCCTTCAATAAATCCCAGAGATGAACATTTAAGTCACAGTGTATTGATGGACTAAAGTGAATGGCCCATAGGGACACTGATGGCTAACATTGCTCGTCAACTTGACAGGATGCCTTTGGGCATGTCTACGAGGCATTATCTAGATGAAGGTAGAAAGACCCGCCCTCCATGCCCCCATTGGTTAATTGGATAAAATGGAGAAAGTTGGCTGGAAACCAGACTCATCTCTTTCTGCTCACCTGTCCCCTGCTGGTGGCACAATGTGACTGGCCACCTCACTCCCACTCCTGCTCCCGCAACTTCTCCATCATGATGGGTGAACCCTCAAACCCTGAGTCAAAATCAACTCTTCCTTTCTGTGACTTGTCAAAGTCACAGTAACACAAGTGAGCGATACACAAGGTGCAGATGGACATGCCTTCGCACGCCTCCGTAGATATGGGCCTTCTGTGTGACTTAGGAAACCAAAGTCACTTTTTATGTGCCTTTTCTATTTTTGTAAGATGAAGATGATCAAGTTTCCCTTAAGAGGTTCTTGAGGATTAGGAGGTATAATGAGGGATAGGGATCAGTGCTGGAGCACTTGTCTAATACACAGAAAGCCCTGGGTCAATCCCTACAAGTTAAAAATAAAACAGGTAATGGTGGTGTGTAAGCTTACATGTTCAGCAACTTTGAGGGGTGGGGTGCAAGTGGTTAATAGAATGCTTTATTTCCATTTGGCTGAGTATATATCAAACCCCACAAAATGAACATCCTTAATTGAACTAGGCTAGCAACCCAACCAACAACCTGGAGCCTTAGAGATTGAAACCCACAAAGACACACTTCCCACCTTCTGGGTAGCCCTTGTTGACCGATGGGAGGGATGTGTTCATGGACGGCAATCAAGAAGCACTGTTTAGAAAGAATGTCTTGAGCTGAGCACTTCTGGTTTGGGAGTCTCTGAGAAAAAGGATCTGGAGGCTCGTATGCCAACAACTCAAAGCTCCGGAGCTCTGGGGCTCCACAGAATTTGTATTCTCTCATAATTAATCGTCCAGAGCTGCTCATGTGCTACCCTGCTAATTACAAGACTGTCATGCTCTGGACCAGGAAGCCAATGCCTTACTCTATGCTGTGGGGACATAAATGATGAGTAGCAGCACAAAGGACTTTCACATTGCTTATTCAAAAGACCGTCTAACCCGAAAAAGACTATGTTAATTGGTCTTTTTCCACCCCTCTTCTGGTCCTTCAAAATACAGAAGTATTAATGATGTTAATGCCAAAGAGTAGAAGAAAAAGAACACTAATTAGCATTGTTGTCGTGTTATATTATTTGAACAGGAGCTCAGGTTTTCTGCAGCATCCCATCAATTAAACTCTTGTTATTATTTCGAGGAACAGGAAAAGCAGGTCTAGCTTTGAATCCTCTCCATTGCAGTGTGAAATGTTAGAGCCCATGCCCATTAATTTTGCTGTTTTATTTAAAGGGCAAAATGTGGTCTTACTCTTGTAGAAGAGAGTCACTTTGGGTCATGCCAACTAACCTTTGGGTTAGGGCATGTCATAATTCGGAAGCATTATTATTTTTATCTATTTATTTGTTTATTTTTTTTTTTTTTTGAGACAGGGCTTTTCTGTGTAGCCCTGGCTGTCTTGGAACTAGCTCTGTAGAGCAGACTGTCCTCCAACTCACAGAGATCCACCTGCTTCTGCCTCTACATTAATCTGTGCTGGGATTAAAGGCGTGCACCACCACCACCCGGCTTGGAAGCATTTTTAGATTTGATCCCAAAGACTACTTATAGGAAGATGATTTGACTATTTGTATTATTTGTCTTACATGAGAGCTGGGCTTATGTACACGTGACACTCCACATCCTCCTGTCCTTAGCGACATTGTCAAGAGCAAATCCTTCTTTCAATAAGATAGATGATAGTTTAGTAAAAACAACAAAAAAACCCAAAATGACCAAGTCTGTTCTGGGGCTTGGAAGAAAGGCTCTTTCAAAAGCCTGGATAACAGAAAAATAATGAGCTGACATTTGGGGCAACTAAGATTCGCCAGTTTAAACATTGTCAAATATGACTGTGAGGCTATGTTAACTGTAAGCCTGAAGTTTTGAGCTCTGTGCTTTCTAGAAAGGTATAGTTGCCAGATGAAATATAGAATGACCTGTTAAATTTGAATTTCAGATAAATAATGTTTTTAGAATAAATGTGGTCTAAATATTGTATGTTACGTACTTTAACTACTTAACACAAACTCAAGGTTTATCTGAAATTTAAATGCAGGTGAATATCCTATATTTTATCTGCTAACTCTGTGAGCCCATCAGGAGTGAGCAGTGTGGTATTTGACCAAGCTCCTTCCCCCCAGGGTACGCACTCCAGACCTACCAGAAAATGAAAGTTTCTTACCCGGAGCTGGAGAGATGACTCAGTGGTTAAGAGTCCTGGTTGCTCTTGCAGAGGACCCAAATTCAGATCCTAGCACCCACATTGTGCAGCTCACAACTGCCTGGAACTCACAACAGTGTCAGTGTCTGACGCCCTCTTTTGGCCTCTGCGGGTGCTGCACTCATATGCACATACACATAAGATGAAATCTTCCAACAGCTTTTGTTTATCTTTTGGGGATAAAGATGGTCTAGAGAGGGGACTCAACAGTTTGTTAAAATCAACACTTGTTCCAGTATTTGTTTTCTCACTAGGGTTTAAATTACATAAATACCCAGGGGAAAGCCACTGACACTGTCAGGATGAGGAAGTAGCCAGAAGGGTTGAAACTCTTTACCCAGAGTTTTTAGATCACCCTTCTTATAGGATCTGCCTTGTTTGAGTAGTGACCTTGATATTGAGATAAGAAGGCTGGCTTTCATGAGGGACTTCTGTGTCAAAATGATAAAAAGTGACACAGTTTCTGCCATAGAACAATAATGCCATGTCTTGTGCACTAATACTATTGAAGGTAAGCAGCCAGCCAGAGCTTGCTGGCTTAGAAAACTGCGGCTTTGTCTGGAGGCCTGTGTTGTGTGCACACTCACAGGTGAGGACCGCTGAAGTGTTTGAAGCATTGTGTCCCATAGCTGCCTCTGGCCCATCTATCTGCTGGATGTCTGTGATCATGGTGGGACTTGACCTTCTCATACAGCAAAGCCCGACTTGGTTTTGTTATGACTCTTCTTGTCATCCTCACAACTTCATTGCTTGATAAGCTGTCGTCACTGTTTAGGGATTTTGTGTAGATGCAGAGGCTGGAAACTGACCCACGTGTTCCTCACAGTGCTGAATTACAGTGTTAGAATTGCTGGCTGGTGATGCCATGGGCCAGGGAAAAGTTCCTATAGCAAAAGGTCACTCAAGTATCAGATTTGTGGGAATTTTGGCTGCAGCTAACATTAAATACCAACAGGGAAATGCTAAACAAGGTTTAGAGTGAAGTCAGTTTGCCAACATGGCGTAAGGGTTTTGGTTGGCTGTTTAGCGTGTTTTAATTCAGAAAACCCTGGCCATCTTTAAGTGTGACCCACCAGAATTAAATGCCCAGGGACATCTTTGGCTGTTGTAGCTGTGGTTTCATAGAGGACATGGTTCTCATCCATCTTCTTTTCCTGTAAACAGTGTCGTCTTTGCTGTAGCAAAACTAACAGCTGACCTAAAGTCCGAAGTTGCTCTCTGTGAAGAATATGAGGATTAAAATAAGCCTGAATTAGTTGAATTCTAAGTACAAAACAGGCCAACACTAAAGATATGAGATTCTTTTTTTATTACTATAATTATTCATGTTTAATGAATGAGGTTCACTGTGCCATCTCTATATATGCACACCCAGTGCTTTAATTATGCCCACTCTCCTTTCTCCTACTTTCTCTCTTTACTCTCTTACCAGTGGTCCTATAGTACTTGTTTTGTTCCGTTTGCACATTTGTGAGAAAATGTGACAGTTATCTTTCTATGTGGCATATTTCACTTAACATAGTATCTTTCAGCTCGCAATTTTTGTTCGTTTTGTATTTATATTTCTTCTTTTCTTTACCCATCCATGTGTTGACGGGCACACATGCTCATTCCATATTTTGGCCAGTTTGGGTAGCATTGTGGTAAGCCTAGGAAGTAACTTTCTTTTAAGTTCATAATTTAATTTTATTTATCGCATACAGGGACTTAAAGAGCTCTGATGACCTTTTCTACCTGTGAAGAAAATAAAAAGCAAGCAAGCAAAAGACAAACAACAACAACAACAACAACAACAAAACAACAACAAAAAACCCCCTCTGTTGAGTTGCTAAAGATCCCACCCATTATGCTAAACAAACAAACAAAATCCCCAAACCCCAACAGCACGGGAAATTACTAATCATTTCTGGTGGGGGAAGTGTCTATAGGAACAAGGATTGGTAGTTAGCAGAGTTGGTGGGCCGTGTGCTGGGGTGGAATCATGGGAACTCCCAGAGGATGCTGTTCTGTCAAGCCATTAACAAGTAGTCAGCTGTGTGCAGACTGGGGCGGTATGATGGTTAGTGCTGATCGTGTGGTTACACTGAGAAGTGCTAGGAGATGACCAAAGCGCACGGCTGTCTGTGTGCAGGAGGGATTTTGTGGGCAGCACCATCCATAGACTGGAGGTTGGCATGTAGTAAAAGTGAAGGAAGAGAGAAGGCCACTGGCATGGGAATCCAGTCTCTCTGTTCTCCAGCCACCATGATGTGAGCCATCTTCTTCACTGTGTCATCCCTGCCATGTGCCAAAGAAACTCGCCTTCTTTTCAAATTGTTTGCCAGGGAAGGGGATGACATCACAGCGATGAATAATGACTGCTGGTGGACACAAGGTAGACTCAGGGTTGGCAGTCAGCATGACGAGGTCACAGAGGCTCATGATGGATTTATCCAAGGCTCTAGTCTCTGGGCGGTAGGCACAAAATCCCGATTCTAAACATCAGGAAAGTCTTTGCCGACTCTATTTTTTAAAACATTATTTTTCAAAACTGGTAGCTACCATAATTTTTAAGCATTGTTTTGCTTTTCTATAATTGGACGCTCAGGATTTTGGTTCAAGTTTTAGAAATGACACAGCCAGAGTTTATGATGGTATCTGTTTATGGGATGAATACACGTAACTGGCTATTGCTTTCATAGTTGGTTTACGTTGACTTCCTCTTACTCATAGGAGGTTTCTGTGACTCATCTCAGAGACTTTGGATGCTGTGGGCATCTCGGCCCCTGCTCCATCTTGATACTGGCCTTTACTCTGTGAGTCTGTGTGCAGCCTCGTGCATCCGGGGATGTCAGACGCAATAATTCATGTAATGCTCGTAACTACCCCTGGAGGTACGTTGGCTGTCACAGTCCCTCTTTGCAGTAGAGGAAATGAAAGCTCACAGACACGTCATTTGCTCCAGGCCATAGCAATTGAATGAGAGGCTGAGAGGTATCATTAAACAGTGCTGTCTCTTCATCCTGGTGGTTGTATTAAAAGCTGACTTGGGCTGATGATTGATCTGGAGGGTATATTAAACAGTATAAGGAGCTATCAATACCCACAGCAGATGGTCTCCATGGAGTTTTCATGTGTCTAGAACTTTGTGGGGATAAAGACTCATTGAACTCAAGAGAAGGGCAATCTCCTTCTATTTCTGGAAGATTATATCTAGTTTAAAAGAATTTAAATCATTTTATTATTTATGTGTATGAATGTTTTGCCAGCATGTATGTCTGTGCATCACATGCATGCCTGATTCCCACAGAGGTCAGAAGAAGGCATCGGATCCCCTGGAAGTAGACTTAGAGACAGTTATAAGCTACCATGTGGGTGCTAGGAATCAAACCCAGGTCTCCTGGAATTGTGGCCAGTGCTCTTAACTACCGAGCCATCTCTGCAGTCCCAAGGTCTAATTTTTAATAGGGAGATCCATTGTAGGTGGATCTCCTCGTATTTGTTGTGGGGAGATGGGGCAGGAATAGAGAGACACTTCAGTGCCCATTAAAGAGCCTTCGGAATATGCAAATGCTCTGGTTGGGTACGTTTTATATGAGAGTTCTGAGGCCTTATGGGAGTACTCATCTCTCAGGTAGTGAGCAGGATGGTCCTATTTAAGTGTGGTACAGGAGCAGAAAGTAGCAAGATGGGTTTCTGCCTCTTTCATGCTGTGGTGATACTGCTTGTTTTTATGCTGCTGTCTGGGGCAGCTGACACAGGTTGATAACCAGTTGCTGGAGTTTAAGCAATGGTGTTGAGGATGAAGAATAAGCTATGAAGTAGTAGGCAGCCAGATAGATTGTGTGACCTTTAAGGTCCGACTTTCTTAAAATTACAGATGTAGATGATAAATTGCTCTGGGTATTGATTTCCCACCAACATGGGCTATGGTAGGCTCGCAAACTGCAAAGCTCATGGACATTAAAACTAGGTTTTGAACTATGAGACCATGACAAGGCGCTCTCTCTCTCTCTGTTCCTATGACACAGGATAGCTCTTCACAAGATGCCCTGAGACACTGTTGTCACCATGATGCAAAGAGATGAGACCCGTGCTTGTCCCTGGAGTGGACGTATAATCCAGCCGGGAGGAGACAAGGATATCCATAGGCGTGGCCTTCCTGTCACGGCTAGTGGAAACAAAGCTTGTCATTTTGTTTGTATTTGGATCCCAGTGTGGCACTTCTGGTGACCTATCTGTAAAAGGAGAGATGACAGTACCCACTTGTAAGTCCTTGTGGGGATTAAATAAGATAATCTTTTTAAGCACTTGCTGCCATGCATGGTACCTGATAAGAAATCAATAGGTGTTAGAATCTGAGCTAGGTGCCATGGCTGTCGCATCCCAGGACATTGTCACTGCAGTGAGAATGGAAATGATGTCTTTTCCTCTCAGGAAGACATTGGGTGTTCTGTGGCCGTGGTGACAAGGAACCATCTCAGTGCTTGGTTTGGGCAGGGTTCATGCTTCTCTTAGTCGGTACACGTGATAGCAGACCTGGTTGTAAAGCCAGACAGTGAGAGCTTCACTGTAGCATGTCCACTTCTTCGAGTCCAGTCGCCAGTACCCTGGCTTTGGCTCTGCAGCTAAAGGCAAACTATCTAAAGGTTTCACTCGGGACTGTGAAGGGCTCTTAAAGTAGTGTAAGACCATGAAGCTTTCTGACTTGCTTAGGAAAACTTTGTCCCTTACATTGTGGCTTTCCCTTGGTTTTACAAGCAGTAAATGGTGCTTTCTGTTCAGCTGTTGAGCTGGGACCCCTTCCTCCAATGTTAGAGATCTGTATGAGCTGATATGGGGCCACGTGGGCGAGTTCACACAGTGGGTCCTGTTGTACAGTAGAAGTTTCTAAGCGGAGAAAATGGTAGGAAAGAGGTTTGTAAAGCTGAGGAAATAACACTGTGCATGAAGAGAGGGCAGATGGCATGCAATGCGGCCACCTCACTCGTCACACCTAGACTTTGATTCATGGAGGAGAGGTGTGCATGAAGCTGGACCGGAACACTCTGTAGAGGCTGCACTGTAAGGGCTGCAGATTCTATTTCTCTTACTTAGCTTCTGATATCAACTTGGCAAAACCAATCATTATCTGGGGGAGTCTCATTTAAGGAATTAACTCCATCAGAATGGCTTGTGGGCATTTCCGTGGGTGCATTTTTCTTGCTTGTTGACTGGTATGGGACTCAGCCCACGGTGGTGGTGCCACCCCTGGGCAGGTGGTCCAGGTTATAGAGCAGGCTGGGCATGGGCCACAGAGAGTAAGGTGGTAGGCAGCCGTCTTCATGGTCTGGTTTTCGTTCCTGCTCCGATTCCCCTTGGTGATAGATCATGACTTAGAAGCATAAGCCAAATAAACCTCGTTCTCCACAGTTGTGTTTGGTCATAGCATTTATCACTGCAACAGGAAAGCATCCTAGAGTGATTACTTGTCTGGGTCCTTTTCAAACACTTCCCTGTTAAATTCTAACCAGAAGATTCTGAACCTTGCCATATGAGGTTTGGATTCTCTTTGGAATCTCTCCATAGAGAGGAGTTCTCTTCTCTTTTGGCCACCACACTTTGGGACTCTGGATTTATGCTTAAGAGAATTTCTCATAGGGAAAAAGAGCAGATTGCCTAACCCCACACATCATGCATAGAAGCAGAAAAAGTCCACATTTGCTTTTCCACCCTCCCTATTAGGACATGGGGCACCCTGGGTTTGGTCACCCGCCCCGTTTTTGGCTCTAGAATGTACAGCTCAAAGAGAGGAGCTCTGGGGGGTAGAGCCATGTAGCAGGGCATGAGAACTGGGGTGGATGCAGTGGTTGTAGCATGTGGTGAGAGCATTGTATGGTGTCAGATTAGCTACTTACCCATCACATGAGCTAATCTTTTTTAAAAGATTTAAATGAAAGGCTATGTATGTATGAGTGTTTTGCCCACATGGATGTTTACATGCCACTTATGTGTCTGGTGCATGTGGAGGTCAGAGCAGGGGTATCAGATCCCTTGAAACGGAAGTTACAGAGAGGTAGGTGTGAGCTACCATTGGGTGCTGGGAATTGAACCTAGATCATCTGGAAGAACAGTCGGTGCTCTTAACTGCTGAGCCATCTCTCCAGTCCCATGTTCTTATATTTTAGTATTGAAATCAAGATGCTTCTTACAATAAATGTAACATAGCTTGAGAATAAGCATTTAATTAATTACATTTTAAAATAAAGCAAAACCAAGCAGGGGCCTCAGATCAGCAGCTTGGACTCAGTCTTCAGGGCCGTACTAGAAGTGCCCAAGTTGGATCAGTGCTGAGTTACTTTTGGAGTCCTCCTGGGTTCCTAACCCTGGGAGCTGGTTCTCCCACCCAAGTAGGTTTTTGACACACTCACTCTTTATGAAATCATTTAGCGTTTCCCTATTGTTTCAAGTTGAGAATCTAAACTGGTTCTTTCATGACATCTCTTTGAGACTGCGGCTGTTTTATGGTTTTCGTTGCTGTGACAAAAGCAACTTGAAGTTCTAGGAAGTCACAGTGTCGAGCACACGAGGCAGCTGGCCTCCGTTGCATCTGCAGCCTGGGAGCAGAAAAAATGAATGTTAGCACTCACTTTGCCTTTTCCCAGTCTTCACCCCAGGACCTCCACCCATATTCAGGGCAGAATTCCCACCTCAACTACCTGAGTCTAGGTAATCCCTCACAGACAGGCTTAAGAGATGGTCTCCTTGGCAATTCTGGAGCCTGTCAAGTTGGTAGTCAGAATTAACAGTGATAATTTTTTTTTAAAGGTAATGTCTATTAATTAACATTTTGATGTTTTTTTGAGATTTAATTTTTTAAATTTATATTGTGTGTATAGGTTTTTAGCCTGTGTGCATTCTGTGTATCAAGAGCATGCAGTACCTACGGAGACTAGAAAAGGGCATTGCATTCCCTACTACTAGAGTTATAGTGTTGAGAACCACCATATGGGTTCTGGGAATGGAGCCCAGGTCCTCTGGCAGAGCAGTCAGTGCTCTTAACCACTGAGCCATGTCTCCAGATCCTATTAATGAGTTTTAATGAATGAAAATTTACTCTAAAAAATGTGTCTTGCACAATTATTCAATGTGAATAATTCATCAGCAAATATCTCTTGCAGATATTATGGAGAACCAGGCCTGTGAGAGAGGAACCCTTGTGAATCTTTCATTTCCACATTGTTCCGACCATGTCTGTTGGTTGGCAGTGGCAAACCCCCAGTGTAGACAATGACTCACCATTATAATATGACAGATTTGCTGGCTCTCTTCTCATAGATTTCCTTTAGTTACTTTGGTATCACTTGCTCACCTGGTGTGGTCCTGTATCCTTTAATCATTGATGCTCTTAGCCCTATGGAAATCAGTTTGAAGCACTGGGCACTTTCAGCCCAGCTCGGGTGCCGTGTGGTTGAGTGATCTCATAGGCTGGCTTCCTTCCTTCCTTCCTTCCTTCCTTCCTTCCTTCCTTCCTTCCTTCCTTCCTTCCTTCCTCTCTCTCTCTCCCTCTCTTTCTTTCTTTCTTTCTTTCTTTCTTTCTTTCTTTCTTTAAAAAAAAAAAGATTTATTTATTTATTCTGTACGTAGTGTTCTGTCTGCATGTATGCCTACAGGCCAGGAGAGGGCCCCAGATCTCATTACAGATGGTTGTGAGCCACCATGTTGTTGATGGGAATTGAACTCAGGACCTCTGGAAGAGCAACCAGTGCTCTTAACCTCTGAGCCATCTCTCCAGCCCCTCGTAGGCTTTCTAAAAGCTCCTTCTGGGCTGGGGAGATAGCTTAGTCGGTAAAGTGTTTCCTGTGCAAGCAGGTAGACATGACTTTGGATCCCCAGCATTCACATAGAAAGCTGTGTATGGCAGTGAGCCTGCAATCCCAGCCCTCGGAGTCCAGACGGGTAGATCCTAGAGGCATGTTGGCCAGCCAGTCTAGCCTAAGGGTAAGTCTGTGAAAGTGAGAGACCCAATCTCAAAAAAATAAGGTAGAGATCAATTAAAAAGACACCCGACATTAACCTCTGGCCTCTACATGTGCCGTGTGGCGCATGCGTGCGAACACACACACACACACACACACACACACACACACACACACGCGTGCGCGCGAAAGCTTTACCTTCAAAAATTTTTTTTGCTTGTTTTTGTTTCCTTTTCGTCACGAAAGCTTTACCTTCAAAAATGTTTTTTTGCTTGTTTTTGTTTCCTTTTCGTCATGTGTGGGTACATGTGTATACTTGCAGGCTGCATAGTACATGCATGCAAGTCAGAGGACATTAGCAGGAGTTGGCTCTTTTTCTGCTGTGTAGGTTCTAGGTGTTGAATTTAGGTCAGCAGGCTTGGGAGCAATCACCTTTACCCACTGAGCCATCTTGTTGACCCAACACACAGCTCTTTCATAGGTGACCTTTACCTGGAATTGTTCATTCCAATGTGTCTTCTCATGCCCAGAAGCAAAAGCTCCGTATGTTCTGCTTGTGGCTGAGGTGTACACCAGGCAGCTTTGCATCAGTCTAACTAAATTCCAGATGAAAACATCTTTAAAAGTAAAAGAGTGGTTACTTTAGCGCTCAGCTTTTGATGTTCACAGTTTGAGACTGGGTCCTGGTGGTGGCCTTGTGTTTGACTCTAGTGACTGCCTCAGTACATGGGCAGCTGGAATTTATGCAGGAGCATATGGTGCCATATTGAAGTGGAGCAGAGAGAAGGAACAGGAGGTATTCTCTGCTCCCTGGCTGCAGATGCGATGTGACCACCTGCCTCATGCCCTTGACACCATGACTTCCTAGAACGTCCTTCAGTTCCTTTCGTTAGGTCTTTTCTCATGGTAACATGAAACATAATACAGTTGCAGCCTCAAAAAGATATTGTGAAAGGACTAGTCTGCATTCTTAACTTGAAACAATAGGAAAAAAAAAATTAGAGACACAACTCTTTCAAGGGAACACCTCCAGTGATTTAGGAATGTCCTGCAAAAGGCCCCACCTCAAACAGGTCCATAGTCCTTCCTAAGACTGTTACCATGGTGACCAAACTTTTGCATACATCTCTCTGGCAGACACCTAACAAACCATAGCAGAGCTTGCTAGAAGATTGAACTGGGAAGCCAGATGCAGAAGCCACTACACAGCCTCCGGTGAGGGTTGTTCTGTGGAGTCCTGCTTTGGGCTAATGCTGTAAATGGTAGTCTTTTAGAAACTCGCCCCCAGAGCCTCCTATCTTGAGGATTGCTAATGGGGAAGTATTGTCCCCTTCATGTTAAGGATTGGGCATCTTTGAACTGCTGTTGTAAAGGTTGTGCAGTCATAACCTCAAGTAAAGTTTGCCGTTCCTGGGATTACCACTGTTTCCAACTTTGATTCTCTTACAACATCATAGAATAATCTCCTCCATTTCAGCTTCATTTCTCCTCATCACACCTGTGGTTTCTGAGGTCGTGTTATATCCCTGTCTGCTGAGAGAGCTCCACCCAAAGAAAGAAGTGAGAGAGAGAGAGAGAGAGAGAGAGAGAGAGAGAGAGAGAGAGAGAGAGAGACACACACAGAAGAAACAGACTAGAAAGAATAGCATCTTTAAAGGAGAAGTTTGGAATGGCTTGCGGGCAGTTATGCTTATCTTAAAATCCTCAATGACTGTTCCATGGAAAGCAAGACAGGCATGTCCCTTAATGCAATAGCTTGTGTAGCACCCGGTGTTAAAGGCTGTGAATCTTTGCTTAATGCCTTGTTTTGTTCAATACTAGGAGGGAGTTTAATGTTACATAAGCAAATCGAAGGCCGGAAGGTGTAAATGTGCTCAGAATGTCTAAGAAAATGCCCCGTTAGAATTTTACAAGACCATCATCCATGAGACACTTTTTTTTTTAAAGGACTAATGATAAGGCACAAAGAAAAAGCACCGAAAATAGATACTGGCCAAACACCCAAGTGCCCTATCTAAAACAATCCACGAGAAGTTAAGCTAAATGCAAGGGAAGCTGCTTGGAAAGTTTGCATGCTGCCAGTGCAAATGATGATGCTTGGCTGTTCCTTATTGGTTCAGCAGAACAAGCTGTTCAAGGCTTTGCCCGGGGTTGGGCTTACTTAGCTCCAGTCTACTTGCAGTGCATTGAGAAGGTGTGCGTGGAGAACAATGCGTGTGTCCCAGCCAAGATGTCTTTTGCACAGATGCATGACTTGCAAAGCTCTGGAACACTCTGAGGAAGCGAGGGGACGTTTGCAGAGACTCTCTGCTTTGAGGTGCCCACATGTAAGCTTGGGAGACTGCTGTGGAATGCTGTCTTCTTGGCATGCACGGCACAGCCTCTGCCCTCCTGAACTATTTAGTGACTGTGATTAATAGCCAGAGACGTGCACTAGATTGGGTTCATTAGCTTTCTAGCGTAGAGGGGTGAGGGGCTCACAAAGCTTTATCCTTTTCTAAAGATATATAGGCAGTTAATTTTTTGCCAAAAGTAGGGCTTACAAGGCCCCACCCTTCCCTGAAGATATATATGCAATTAATGGTTGGTTGGGGGTAGTGGCCCTGCCTTTCCATAAGGATTTGTCATTAGGTAAAGTTTGCGAGTGGAGAATGGCTCATCAGTCTCTCATCAAGGTTCTACAGATGGTTCTACAAGGTTCCACAGATGGTTTCTGGGAGAAGGGGGTTCATAAGCTCCCCCATAATTTACAGCCAGTCAGTGATTACTAACGGGGGGGTTTGTGAAGCCCCTGTCTTAGTTAGGGTTAAGATTTCTGTGAGGAACCACCATGACCAAAAACAACATCAGGAGGGAAGGGTTTATTTCACTCACACAGTTCTGTGTAAGTGGGCATCATCAAAAGCAGTGAGGGCAGGAACTCAAGCAGGGCAGGAACCTGGAGGCAGGAGCTGACACAGAGCCATAGAAGGGTGCCGCTTACTGGCTTGCTCCCCATGGCTTGTTAAGCCTGCTTTCTTGTAGAACCCAGGACCACCAGCCCAGGGATGGCACCACCAGCAATGGGCTGGGCCCTCCCCACATCTATCACTAATTAAGAAAATGCACTACAGGCTTGCCTACAGCCGGATCATATGGAGGAATTTTTTTTTTTTTTCCCTCCGCTGAGGCTCACTCATCTCCGGTGACTCTAGCTCATGTCAAGTTGACATAAAACTAGCCAGCACCCAGCACAGTCCCCTTCTCAAGGATTTCTAGATAGTTCATTGGGAGAGATTTTTAACTCATTGGTATAGCTTTCCGTAAGTTGTTCATGTTCCCCTAAATAATCCTAATTAAACTAATTGGCTCACCAAGCTCTACCTGAGTAGAATTGTTTGTTAGTGCCCTATCTGGGATGAATAGATGTTTATCTTCCCAGAAAAAGTTCATACAACCATGACAAATTCTAAGTACACGTGTGTGTGTGTGTGTGTGTGTGTGTGTGTGTGTGTGTGTGTGTTGTAGTGTAATGTGAAACATGCTAAGAGAGTGAAAGAGAATTCCAAAACAAACGACATAGAACAGGTATCCATCGCCATAATGAAGACAAGAAATGAAGTACCCTATCTCGGACCCACAGGAGGTGAACATGCTGGGTGTAACACAGCCAGCCCTAACTTCATTAAGAGGGCAAAGGGCATGAACCGAGGGCTGCTCAGGTTGCAGTGACCTCCTCAGGAAATGGAGATGAATCTGCACGGACTCATTCAGCCGACAATGCCTTCTGTGTTGGCTGCTCTTGCTTTCTTGGTAGTGTTTCATTTGCAACCCTAGCCCACAGTTCTAGTGTCTAGAATAAGGGAGAAAGTACTGTGTACGTTATTGGAAGATCTAGCCAATGAGAACACCCACTACCATCCATACCTATAGTTGACCTCACTTTGCAGCTGGGGGCCCCAGACTGTCTTATGCTTGGCCAGTTGGGTTCTCTTCGTTACTGGGTAAATTTTGTAATGGTGGTTCTGTTTTGGTTTTTTTTTAATTTTTAATTATTTTTAGGACTGTTCTGGGAACAGACAAATCATTTGATTCTTGCTAAACTAGGTAAAGGAGGGAACTTGTGAAGTGAACCACCAAGGGCACTTGAAATGGATGATGGACGCAGTTCAAGTTCAGAAAATAACACACTAGAGATCCCAAATCACTTGACTTTTTCAGCTAAGAAGAGCGATATAGAAAACAAAATGAAAAAAATGCATGGTTCCCCTCTCCCTCCCCCCAGAAGACAAGTTTGTTTGTTTTTGTTTTTTTAAATAGAAAGTAAAAAACATTTAAGGGAGTTTAGCTTCTGCTAAAAGAGAGATTATTTAAGTTATGTACTGTAAATTTACACTTAAATGGCAGGAATCAGCATTTCCTAGTCTTAAGATTATAATAATCTTTTTTTTTTTTAAATAATAATCCTTTTTAAAGTCAAAATAATTTACCAGCTTTTGTGAAAAACCTGAGAGGCCATCCGGCTGAGAAGGGACTTGTAATGGTGGCTTTTTCTATTGTGATGGCTCTGCCCTGGGGTCCTGGCCAGTGCCTCCAAAAGGCTGGAGTTCACAGGCAGATTCACTGCGCCGTGTGTCCCATGTAGTCATTATAGTAGTCAGGGTTCTTTAGGAAACAGAACTTAGGGAATCAGATACATATGTATGAAGGGGATTTATTAGAATGGCTTACAGGTTGTGGTTCAGCTGGTCCAACAATGGCTGTTTACCAAGGGAGGGACCAGGGATCTGGTAGTTACTCAATCCACGAGGCTGGATGTCTCAGCTGGTCTTTAGTATACACCAGAATCCCGAAGAAGTGGGCTTTGATGCCACTGAAGAAGTGGACTTGCCAGTGGGCATGAGATCAAGCAGACCAAAAAGCTAGCGCTTCTTTTTTCCATGTCTTTTCTATAGCCTGCCACCTGAAATCGTGGTCTAGATTAAAGATGGATCTTCCCACCTCAAAAGATCTGGATTAGAAGTGGGTCTTCCCACTTCAAATGACTTAAGAATCCCTCATGGGTGTACCCAGCCACTTGGATTTTAGTTAATTCACAATGTAGTCAAGTTGACAACCAAGAATAGCCATCATAGCCATGAACTTCAAAAAACATTTATTTTGAGTTACAGGCATTTGTGAGACATGTGATATGGGTGCTGGGAACTGAACCTGGGTCTTTTGCAAGAGTCGGAAGTGCTCTTAACCACTGACTCATCTCTCAGAGCCATAGTTCCTTGCTTTTGAAAATCTGGGTGTTTTTTTTTTTGTGATAATTTAATCACTGAAAAAGGTGACATCTACTTTTGAAAATACTATTTCTAACATCTTAAGACCAAAGTCATGTGGCTGAGTGTTCTTTTACCAATGTCCAAGTTTTCTTCTACGGCTGTAGCCTGACTTTCCCTACTGAGTTCAAACTCCTCACTATTCCACTGGGATAAGAAGCAGGTAGGGTCAAGCAATACACTGCCTTCTTGTCCCTTCCGTGATTAGCCCCTCTCTGCATTTTCTTCCTGTCTTTCTCCACTTTCCCTTGCATCTGCCTGTCTGTTAAACTTTTGAAAGAGTTAATAGCCTTACTTTAAAATTTGAAAATAATCATACACTCATTTGTAGCACAAATTCTAATTTTTTTTTTTTCCAAGACAGGGTTTCTCTGTGTAGCTTTGCGCCTTTCCTGGATCTTGCTCTGTAGACCAGGCTGGCCTCGAACTCACAAAGATCTGCCTGCCTCTGCCTCCCTACTGCTGGGATTAAAGGCATGTGCCTCCCAAGTACTGGGATCAAAGATCACAAGTGCTAGGATTAAAGGCATGAGCCTCCACCACCTAGCTCTGTTCTCTTTAAGACTGGATCAATCTTGAGTAGCTCAGGGTCTTGAACTCTTGATCCTCTTGCTTCCTCCTCCCAAGTGCTGTGATTAAAGGTGTGTGCCACCACTGCCTGGCCTCAGTGGTTAACTAGTGGCTAGATCTGCACTCTGATCTCCTGGCAAGCTTTATTTGTTAGAGTACAAACAAAATATCACCACACTCATTAAGCAATTTACAGGACTGAGTGACTTATAAGTCAATAGGTTCCATACAAACAGCATGAGTTGTATGTGATGGTATCTATGTGTTCCCCAACATCTAATCTTTCTCTTCTCCTTCAGACCTTAGTACACATTATTCTTCAGGCATTTTTTTTTTTTTAAATCCCATTGCTTGTTTGCTTGACAGGGTCTCACTTAGTAAACAATGCTGTCCCAGACTTTACTCTGTAGTCCAGGCTGACCTTGAACTCAAGGTGATCTTCTGCCTTAGCCCAGGCATTGGATAGCAGATGTGAAAACCAGACCTGGCTCCTGCAAGTTTGCTTTTAAATTTTAAAATGTATTGTGTGTGTGTGTGTGTGTGTGTGTGTGTGTGTGTGTGTACATGTGTCCCATTGAGTGTGGAGGTCAAGACAACTTGAAGGAGTTGGTTCTCTTTCTCTGTGTGGGTCCCAAGGCTCAAAACTCCTGCTGTCAGGCTTGGCAGCAAGAGCTCTAACTGCTGAGCCATCTTGCTGGCCCCAAGTTTACTTTTCATAGAACACTACATCATCGGTCCCATAAGTGCTGACATCCCTCAGGGACTCTATACTTACAGGTTCTCTGCACATTGTGAGTGCTGTCACCCCGTGGGTGTTCCTTGGGGACTTTTGGGCATTGTCACACATTCTCTCCTCTGAGGGTTGGTTCCATCACTTCCTTACTTATTCCATGTAATCACAGCCTTGATCTATTTCTGAGATGCCAGTTTATGTGGTCATCGTTGCTTTTCCTATGCCCCAGGAGCAGCTTGGGCTCTTCCTCCCTGCTCCTCTCAGCAGTAAATACATCTCATTTCCCAGCTGAATTTAAGCTCACTTTTAGCCCTTCTCTTTTTCATTCAATCGCTTCCTGCCCCTCTCTGGTCTGCTTTTTACCCTGTTGCCATCTCTGAGACCAGGTAACTTCCCCCACACTGACTACCTCCTCTATGACCCACCCAGTGCCGATCATATCTTTCCTGAGAAGTTAAAAGCGTCTAGGTGTCCTCCTTTATTCTGCCCCATGCCCCTTCACCCGCGAACCACACAAGCTTGGGAGTTTCCTCCTGTGTACATTCAAATGCCTTCATCCGATATTCACAGGTCTCTCTTCAGAGTGAAGCCCCGCCTCTTTAAGACGAGCAGGTCTTCATGCTTACAGGGTTTATGCAATGACTTCCACCTGTGCCTTGCTGCCACACTGGCCATCACGCCTTGCTTTGACTCCTGAGGCTGTCATGCACTGAGTTTCTTGAACCTGACATGCTCCCATTGAAACTTGCATAGAGCATTCTTTCTTAGCATCCCTGTCTCTTCCAGATCATGTGCCTTCATCCTTCTAGGACGCTTTCCCCCAGAACTTCCTTTCCTGTCTTCTCAGTGTGTCTGCAGACTGTCTCGGCTCACTTTTATCCCACCTATGTTGATCACACTGTGCTTGAGTACTTGATGGTTTGTGCCACTCAACTGTCACCACGACACTGTTGACATTACTAGATTGTGGGCTCCCTGGAAGCAGGTGCAAAGAAGTACACAGACTGGTACTTCAAATTCAAACCAAATATTTAAATGATAAACCAGGGTAGTTAGAATCATGACTTCCATAAAGCCAAGGAGACAGCCAGTCCCTGAATCCCAAAAGTTAGAGCAGCTAAGTCTAGGAGCCTCATCACTTTCTAGGGATTGGGGTTGATGGAGGTAAATTTCAGAACTCAACATTGCTGCTAGAGACACCAGTGCTAGTGGGGGAGGGCACACATTATTTTTACTTCACTGTGACTGTGGTAATTTGAATGAGAATGGCTTATGTATTTGAATGTTTAGTCCCTCATTAGTGGAACTATTTGGGAGGAATTGGGAGGTGTGGCCTTGTTGGAGGAGGTGTGTAACTAGAGGGTGGGCTTTGAGGTTAACAAAAGGCTAGTCTGTTTGTCTCTGTGTCTCTGTCTCTCTCTCTCCCCCTCTCTCCCTGAACTTATGGGAAGCTCATATGTAAGCTTTCAGCCTCTGCTTCAATGCCATGCCTGCCTGCCTACCACCACATTCTCTGCCAGGATGGTCATGGACTAACCTTCTGAAGCCATATGCAGGCTCCCAGTTAAATGCATCCTTTTATTAGTTGCCTTGATTATGGTGTGTCTTTACAGTAATAGAACAATAAATTAGACAGTCACCTAGTATTTGACAATGACAACTCTTCAAAGGAGGAAAACTTGGATTCATGGTTTTAGTAATATTTTCCACCTACCATCTCTTAGCACCATGAGCTTGGGCAGAACATCATGGTGGCCGGACCATCACAGCAATGGGAGCTAGAGATAGAGGCTGGTCTGCATTTCTTGGCAGACAGGAAGCACAGAAGAACAGAAGATGTAACAGGAAGGGAATAGGAATAATGCACCCCCAAGGCTCCCAGTTACCTATCTCGGCCACCTAAATTCAACCTCCTGAATTGTTCATAACCTCCCAGAATAGCGCCACCAGCTGTCCATCAAGTGTTTGATACAAGAGTCTATGAGAGACATTTCATATCCGGTCTATCATAGAGTGAGAAATGGCATTGTTCCAAACTCCTCTGAGGGCGAGAGGCAGGAAGTTGAAGATTCCTGAGAAGAGGCCCCTATTCTGGGGATAGACGTTGTTGAAAGAGCCAGTGGAGGTAATTCTTGCTTCTCACCCCATTTCCTCTCAGTGCATGTTCATTAAAGAGAAGACCTGAGCTTTTTTTTTTTTTTTTTTTTTTAATACCCCCTCCGTTGACCTCTCCTTGAATACCACCAGGCCAGCTGTTAGTGTCCTTAACTGCAGCTGTGCTCACACCGGTGGCATGGGACAACCTCTCAGTTCTGTAGCAAGTGGATCACTGAAGGATGATGGGAAGAACTCTGGATTTGCATTGAGGAGATCAGACTTAGGGTGTGAGCACTATAGCTCAGCCAAGTAATACTTATGGTCCTATTGTATTTTGAATCAAGTATTGAATTAACATTATTGACTTTCTCAATGCAAACTACTTGAAATAATACAGTTTTCCTAAACTTAATACGAAACTATATCATTTCAATGATTTGAGACTCATTAAATTATAACTGTGTTTATGTTATTGGAATATTTCGACTTCAGTGGGTTAACAGAAATGGCTGACGTCTGTCATGGGAATAGTTTTAAAAATACGTAAATGTCAGTCATATTTTTCAATTTTTGAAATTCACCTTTTCCATAAAAGACCACCTTCATAGCCAGAGTCTTCGTTTTTTGTTTGTTTGTTTTGCATTTTTCTTACTGTAGAGAACTGAGAGATTAAAACCCAGGCCTAGATTTTTAAATGAGGTTCTTAAAAGTGTCTTGCTTGCTTGAGGAAGTCAGTAGATGTCACTAGATTTAGAAAGCAGGTATATACCCATTATCTGCATGTCTGTCTTCCCCTAGAAATTCATTTAGCAAATAGGCAAGAACTGGGGGCCATTTCTACAGAAAAGGACCTAATGAGATCCCACCTTAAGGATGTATATTTATGAGTTTTGATTTATTGTTAAAGTAATGAAGAAAGAATCAGTTATTTTTAAAGATACAACTAAGACTTTGTTCTCTAAGTTGTCTTTAAAAAAAAAAAGGACATCTTCAAAAAAGCCACATTTTCATATTCTCTCTCTCTCTCTCTCTCTCTCTCTCTCTCTCTCTCTCTCTCTGTGTGTGTGTGTGTGTGTGTGTGTGTGTGTGTGTGTGTGTGTGTGTGTGTATTCATACTTGCTTGCATTCACAAGTGCTGTGCTTGAGACATCAAGTTGTGAACAGTCAGAGGATGACCTCAGCGGTTAGTCCTTGCTATCCACTTTGTTTGAGGCAGGGCCCCTTACTGTTTTGTGTACACTGATCTAGCAGTCCACATGCTTCATGGGATGGTCCTGTCTCTACCTCCTGTCTTGCCATAGGTGCCCTGGATTAATAGATACACGCTACTACCATGCCTGGCTTTCTGTGGGTTCTAGGGCTCCAAAGCCAGGTTTTCATGCTTTGGTCCATCACACCACTGAGGCTAGACTTGAGACGTGTGAGGGGGTGAGGGTAGGGGTTGAGGAAAATGGATGCAGGACAAGATGTCGGCTCTAAAATCTCCACCTGGCCAGATGACAGAAAGACAGAAATAGAAGAGATTGCCTTGCCTTCTTACATCACCCTCCTCATTTGCTTGGACCTGACAGTGTGGTTAACACATTAACACAGAGGAAAAACAAACAAATAAACAAAACAAAACACAAAAAACCTCACAAGACTCTGCCTTCTTTAACTTTTTGTCAAACAGTAGATGTTAATTTTGGGGGGTGGACATGGGGCAGGGACATCCCACTCTATCAAAATGTAGGGGCTTTTAAAGTAAAAATATATTTCAGTTGTTTTAGGATAAATGCTATTCTTCAGTCTTCTAGAACTTCTGGGGTAAATGTTAGAGAACTGCAAAGATGTGATGAAGCTAAAATGGACAAGGTGAGGAGCCCCTCCTCAGTGATGAGCTGTCCTAGGGATGTTAGGCTGGAGAAACGGAGAGAATGCTAGCGTTCAGTCATCCACAAGTAGACATTGCTGGTTCTGAAGACTTTGTGGCCCTGGTTAACCTGGACCCCAGTCAGGTGGTACAGTCCAGTGTTGAGCTCATCAAAGGTGTGAACCCTGGTCTCTCATGTGTATGTGGCTAGCTGGCGAATGTTCTGCTGTGGAGGAAGCTAAATTTTACTGAGTCCTGTTGTCCCTGTTGGGTAGTTTTCCTTTGTATCTTTGTGAGTAAATAACAAATGGTATCACATCTATTAACTCACAATGAAGCATTGGGATTACTTCTTAAAAGTAGAGCAGCTAGGCCTGGGGAGATGGCTCAGTGGGCAAAGGGCTTGCTGTGCAAGCAGGAGGACCTGAGTTCATATCTCCAGCACCCATATAAAAGCCAGGCAGGACAGTGGGAGCCTGTAGTCTAGGTGCCGAGGGGTGGAGCCGGTAGGTGGGTCCTGAGGGCTTTCTGGCTAGCTGTCCTAGCTGAAATGATGGGCTCTGCAATCAGTGAGATCTCTGTCTCCAAAATAAAATGAACATTAGCGGGAAACTCCCAGGGTCCTTTCCTGTCCTCTACACATGCATGCACAGCTGAGTGTACCTGCACACAAGTGAACACACACACACACACACACACACACACACACACACACACACACACACAAAGCAGACTCACAAGGTTCGAGGTTCATCTCCTATTCTGACATGGTTTTGATTCTTTCAGATGAAATTGGGGGAGGGTTGCTTTCTTTGGTCTTCTGTTATTCATCTGCCATACTTTTCAGGGCACTCTGTAGTTCTCAGTGCCAAGGTTCATACAGCTCTTATGAGAATGGACCCCAAAATCTGTGGGCACACTTTATGCCACATTATTTTCCTCCTGAATAGCTACTATTCTAACAGACAGCTTTTTATTTAATAAAAAGGAGGTAGCTTTTTATTACTGACTATGCTGTGTGGTACGGGAAAGTTGGGGTGTCATACTTTTCTATTATAGTGCAACAAGTCCTAGGGTTAAAAGAACACCAATCAAGTGTTACTTCTCATGATTTCCATGGGTCCAGAATGCACCTAGAACACAGCAGGGACTCTTTCTCTGCTCCTCGATGGACTGCCACGTCAGCTCTGCTAGGCTGTTGGCCCATGGCAGGTCATTCTTTGCAAAGATAATGAAGGGGAAGAGGGACTCAATTTTATATATATATATATATATAATTTATTTTTTTAAATGAGCAAGAGATGTTCAAGGCTTGTCATAGGCTTTGGAGAAGGCAGCATATGTAATCTTTTCTAGGGGAGGCTACATTTGGGTTTCTGATATTAGGGGTTTTTGGATATCAAGGTCTATGGGCATCATTTAACTCTTGGGCCTGGGAAAGAGCTGCCTGTTGTTTCTGCCAGACATGTTGCTCTGACATCAGAGGCTGCTGTGCTGGTCAGTACTCAAGATGCCTCATACCAGCACATTTTCATTCTCCCATTCCATAACATCTGGAGGTTTGAACTCTCGGCAGATCAACATAGCACAGTGATGTCACCCTCTTCTCCATCTTAGTCAGCGCTTTACCTATCTCTAGCTGCCTCCAGAGACTCCTCATTTACCCCTTCCAGAGAAGATAGCCCTTTTGTCTTGGATCTGGGGAGATGAAGGGAGCATTTTCTTCAGAATCCCCCTTATCACCTTCATGAAAAATCATCACTCGCCAAGGGAATCCTTCCTGACCACTTGGAGGCTAAAGAAGGAAGGAGGTGAAATTCTGTTTGTGAAGAAAAAAAGCAAACTGTTCTTTCTCTAAAGGGTGAAGTTTTAATAAAATGATGACCTTTGGTAGAGATTAGAGGGACCAGGTTTCAGGCCTACAAGGCATCGGCACTTCAAAATACACCATTTAAGGCCAGCATCAGGGTGCAGACATGCCATTGTAGCTCTTGGAATGCCGACACAGGAGTTTTGTGTGAGCCCAAATTGCTGGCTCTGCACAGCAATTCTGTCTCAAAACAGCAACAACAAAGCAAAAAGATATTTAAAATATCTTTGATATTCCGATACTTGGATAGAAATATGGAACATTTGTGTAAAGTGTTATTACACAAAATACATTTGCTTTGGTTGGGGTCTCAGCACCACTTCCGGGTCACAGAGGACCTTTTGGTCAGACGATTTGTATCTCTACTGAGAGTGTCCTCCTGCTATTGCCTCTAGTTGTTTGAAAGGCTTGGAAAGATTCCAGTCACATCTTGATGCCCTTGTGAGGTGCAGAGGTGATCCCCATTTTACAGACAAGGGAACCAAAGTCTATATAGTTATGTGACTTGGCCAAAGGTCACATGCTAAGCTAGTAGCAAGCAGTGATCTTTCTTGAAAACCTTTGTGTTTGGGATTCTTTTGCCAATATTTGAGTAGCCATAGACCTTCCGGTAAGCAGCTCCTGAGACTGGAGAGTCAGTGAAAATGAATGGAGGTTTTCTTTGGGAGGGCTGTCCTGCCTCCATAGGCTTGGAAGAGTAAACAAAGTCTCTTGATTCTCCTCATTCATTCCTCTTCCTTAGCTGTCCCTCTCCTTGTCCTCCCTCTTACAGGATGACATCATACAGGTTTTCCTGTTAGAATCTTCTGGTGACTGTGTGGCTCCTCTAATATTTTGGAAAAACGACTTATATGTCACTTGACCTAGATGGCTCTAAACCCATCACCCTTGAAGAGGCTGGATTTCTCTTGTCATTGAAATATATTGCAGAGATAAATGCAGCATCACCCCCTATCCCAAATAAGTTGACTGCATTTTGGTCATCTGGAATTCACCAAATAGCTTATGGATTCTCATGTTAGTGTCTCATTCATTGGGTGCAGAGGGACTATTTCATTCTGAGAGGAATTTGTCATAGGCTTGTTACAGCTTAAAGGTTACAGGAACTCAGTTGTGGGTCTTAGATCTTCCATTTCTGTACATGTCTGTGTTGTCGTCTGGGTGTATTTGTGTTATCCACTGCAGCTTAGCACTCAGAAGGGTTTTTATATCAATGGATGATGGCATCATGGACACTCGGAGTTGGGTCTGTTCAAATGCTGGGTAAACCAATGGTGATGGTTACATAGGTCAGTGGAGAGAGATCAGGCACACCTGGGACAAGAGTTTATAAAATGACTATGCCTTAGTGTTCAAACTAGCTTAAAGTTATTTCTTCATACAGAAAGAACATCTTTCTGTTATAGAAAATTTGGGAAATCCATATGGATCCCAAATGTAGCAAAAAAGATATCTCACAGATAATTACTGTTAAGATTTTAGTTCAATTCACCCTATTCTGTTTGTCTGTGAGCATTCATGTGTTTTCTTCATAAAAATGAGTATATTGTAAGTATTGTTATATTAAATTTATATCTATCTTTATGATGTGTTCTATAATGTCACTAAAAATATTTTATTGAGTTGAGAGATGGCTCAGTAGTTAAGGGCACTTGTTGCTTTTTCAGAGGACCTGGGCTTGGCTCCTAGCACTCACATGGTGGCTCACAACCGTTTGTAACTCCAGTGCTGGGGCATTCAATCCCTCTTTGGCCTCTCTATGGGACCTCAGCATGCACATGGTGCCATATGTACACACATGTAGGCAAAACACTCATACACATAAAATACAGGAATCTTTAAAAAGCATATCTTATTAACTTTTTAATAGGCTGTGCCTCTGTTTGAATGTGCACACATGCATGCAGGTGCCTATGGAACCTAGAAGGATTGAATCCCTCTGGGCCTGGAGTTACAGACAGTTGTGAGCTGCCAGTGTGGGTGCTGGGAACCAAGTTCAAGTCCTCTGCAAGAATAGTACATGCTCTTAACTGTTGAGCCATCTCTCCAGCCCCTACAATGCTATCTTTAATGCCTAAAAAAAGCTTTTTTGGGGGGCTAACTTCTACTTTCAGAAGTGATGATATTCCTTACCCTCTTGCTCCTATAATCTTAGACAACCAACTGGCTGGGAGAAAGATACCTATTAAGTTTGTTCATTGAGTTGTCTCCCTTCCTACATGGAAGTCAAGAGAGTGTAGTGTGGTGCCTGTAGTTGCCTCTTGCCCTGAGCTGAACTCAGTCAAGAAGGAGTGCTATAGAAATGACTGGTGCAGAAAGCTCCTCTGCCATTTTGTCTTATAGGAGACAGAGCATGTGGTGCCCAGCCAGTCAGAGTGCCAGGGTAGAGCGGGGACACCGGCTCATGAGAATCCACAAAATAGCATCCTCAGGTGCCAGGAGACGGTGCGACTTCAGCCAAGGTAAGCCTTTGTTCAGAAGTTACCCTGCCCCTCTGGGTTGCTTCCTAGATGTGCTAACCTGTATGCTTGCCACCTGCTTGCTAGTCAAGGATTCCTGATTTTGTTGGCATTCCTCATGTCAGAGAAGCTACTTAAAGGGGTCTTGAAGGAGAACCGTTGCATTAAAGAGAAATGCACAGGGCCTTCCTCATCTTCTGTTTGAAGATCATAAGTCCTAAGACTCAGGGAAGGCAGGTCTGCTTGGGGAGAGGAATTCTATCCTTTTGGTTTATGGAAAGAACATTTAGAGTTCATTTGTGGTCTCTGATGATGCTGACATGTGATGGTATATTCGAATTCTCATCGAGACAGCTGCTTTCACCTGAGATGTCATTTGGTTTTTATGAGCTCAGAAAGCTGGCACTCATAAAATCCATCGCACAGAGGACCCAAGGCTAAGAGATTGTAAGACACTCGTCTAATCCTGCACAAATCAAGAGAGCTAAGCTTCAATGTGAACCTTCGGTGTGTGATTATGCCAGGGCAAGGGCAGTCTCCGTGCTGAGCTGAGTGTTATGGAGTGACCTCCTTCCAGAAGCAGCCCTGGGCTGGCTTCAGACCCACTAGACCTCCTGGAGACAGCCCTGAATCCAGAGCCAGGATGTGGGTGGAAAAATGCCTGCAGAAGGTTGGCATGGCGCTCTGACAGGAGCTTGGCATGGCAGCTGTCTACGGAAAGTCTCTTCTAGAAATAAACAGAAGAAAGAATCCCACAGCTTGTTGTATCAGCTGTCTCGTAGGAGCCTGTGCTAGGATCACTGTTGCCCTCACTCAGGGACCGGGGAATGCTGTGCTCCTGAGCGTGACCTTTAGAGTTTTGAAGGCAGCGCAGTCTAAGTGAACAAGTTAAGCAAACACAGCCTGTACTATGTGACAGCGCTTTAGGATGTCGCAACATACTAAATTTAGGAGCATAGATCCCCGAAGGGTGGGAGAGAGCTCCAAAGGTGGCAGTCCCCTCTCCAAGTGCTATGGGCAACTGTTCAACTCTGTTGCGGTCGGAGTGTGGAATGTCCCCCATAGGTTCATATGTTCGAACAATTGGTACCTTTAGAATGTGGGACCTTGCTGAAGAAAGTGGGTCCTTACACTAAGGGCAGGCCTTAGAGCCTGTACCCTACTTCTGTCTTCTATGAGACTTCTGAGCATGGATGCAACGTGCCTACACATTCCTGTCACCATGTCTTGCCCACTGCGATGACCTTTACCCCTTAAGCATTGACCCAAAGTGGGTCTTCCTGCTCCACGTCGCTTCCTGTAGGAATGCGTTCTTCTTCTAGTCATTGCCGACCTTACTGTTGCTTGACCTCAGGAAATCACAGTTGGACTCGCACTGACGAGGCCTCTGTCCCTTCTGTTTGAGGTGTTGTTGTAGCAGACCTCTTTTTACCCGGCTTGACTCTGCTGTGCAGTGACCAGCTCCCCCATCCTCCCACCCCAGCAGCCCGACGAAGGCTGTTCTCAGCCAGAATGAGGTCAACCCGTTCCCATGCATATTTCAGAATAGAATGAAGCAAACAAAAACCAACCAATCCTGAAGCTAAATCATGCATGCTTGCGTATGGAACATGTGTGGTCCTTTGGGTGTGGACATTTAGCAGAAGCCGACAGGGAAAGGGTAGTGGCAGCTAAGCTTCTCCCGTTCAATAAACTTCAAACTGTTTTATGTTCTGTGTGCGGTTGGGATACTAACTGGGATGTTTTCACTGTGGTCAGAAAATGACTGAGATCCTGTGGCAAGCATTTGCACAGGGCTAGCTAAGAAGTGAAAGTAGAGACCTCGATAGTTCCACGAGGGACCACAAGGGACCATGTAGAGCAGTCGTTCTTAAATGATTTGGGAGTGGAGAGTTATGCTTTAATCGTACTCTCAGAGATAATGGTTGAAAAGAATGATATACACCTATGGACATGTGTGTAAGACTCTGGAAAGTTCCCAGACTATTTCTTGATTCTGAGAAAACACAGCCGCTGAGCCACCAGTCAGCCTATGTCATTATGTGGGCACTGTGCTGCAGTCCTCAGCGGCTCCATCTCCTTTCCCCATGTAGCCACGTTCCATAGATCTCAAACTCTGTGTCATGCATTCTTCCTTTGGGCCTCCATGGCCCGCTTTCGCCTCTTCACAGGGTTGAGCTTTCTGAGCCAGTGGCGTTGCAGAATGTTCCCTGCATTGCACTGTTGTCCACAACCCCTGAGTTATGAGCTAAGTGAGGAGTCAGGAGCGGTGTGAGGCCAGTTAAGACTAGCCCTGTTGGGTTTCCTCTCTAGATGAGGCTGCTAACCTTCAACTCTGGAGTCGTCTGTCAACAACCACGGTGGTGTCACCCAGGGACATTCTGGGGGAACTTTTAAAAACCTCAAAATATTACAGGGATCATGAGAAGTGATGGACGGGTGAAATGAGATCCGTGGCTAAACATGTCTTTGAGGCAGGTAGCCCGTATTCCTCATAGCCGTTCTTGTCTGTGTTAATCCCTGCACGTGGCTGGGCTCAGGGATGTGTGAGTAGAGGAGTTGTTGTGATCATTGTTGTCTTCTTGTTCACACTGAAAAGATGATTTTTTTTTCTTTTTAGAAGATTACTATTTTTTTTTTTTAGTTAGTATACAAAAATAACAAAGTGGGATTCATTATGACGTTATTATTTCTGTGTATCATTCTAATAATTTGGTCATATTTTCTCCTCTACATTACATCCTGCCAACCCCCATTGTGCCTTCCTTATTGTATGTATGTAAATAGCCCCCTCTGGTTTTGCATGTATGTGTGTATTTAAATCTTGATTTCTACATGGTAAGAAAATGTGATAGCTTGTTCTTCCTTCCATGTAGTTAGCACTTGGGCAAAGGGAACCTCAACCGGGAAATGGAATTCCATTGGAATTGTCCATTTGTCCATTGTCCATTTCCATTGGACTTGTCTATGAGCATGGCTGTGGGGCATTTCTCAATTGGCCTGGGCCCTCCCACATCAGTTAGCACTGTGGGTTTCAGCATCCTTAGGCAGGTGGACCTAGGCTATTTAAGGAAGGTAACCAAGCAAGCCAGCAAGCAGTGTGTTTCACCAAGGTCTCTGCTTGAGTTCCTGCCTCCAGGTTCCTGCTTTGAGTACCTGCCTTGGCTTCTCTTGATGATACACTATGACAGGAATGTGTAAACCAAACAAACCCTTTCCTCCCATGTTGCTTTAGGTCGTGGTGTTTAACACAGTAACAAAAAGCAAAAGGGCATCCAATATCCTCTCTTGTTCTCTCTTTAAATCCCTTCTTTCCCCCAATAGTTCCCTCTACCTTAATGCCATATGTACATGTGTGTCTATAGATGCCATGTGTGTGTATATATGTGTGTGTGTATATATATATATATATACACTTAAATGTGTATATATATATATATTTGAATGTAGACTCTATGAGAGAAAACATGGTGTTGTCTGAATCTGGCTTATTTCGCTTTACATGATCTCCAATTTCTTTCGTTTTCCCGAAGGTGACATAATTTTCTTCTCTTTATGGCTGGATAAAATTGAACATGTACTGCATTTTTCTTTGTCATTCATCTGCTGATAGGCATCTTGGCCGATTCTCTTTCTAAGCTATTGAAAACAGTGCAGCCATAATCAGGGATATGCAAGCATCTCTGTGGTGTGCTGATTTTTTTTTTTTAAGTCCTTTGGGTATATTTCCAACAGTGATATACACATTAGTTTTATTTGCAGGTTTGTGAGACACCTCCACTCCGATTTCCATAGTGGCTGCGCTGGTTTACATTACTACTCCTGGTGTGTGAGAGTTTCTCTCTCCCCACATCCTCATCAGTGTGCACTTGCTGGAATTTGTTCTCCTTTTATTTGTGTGTGGTGTGCGAGTGCACAGGCGTGTGTATGCACGTGTATGTGTGCAAAGGTCCTGAGGAGGATGGAGGAGAGCCATGGACCCTCTGGAGCTGGAACTAAAGACAGTTGTGAGTGGCATCACATAGGTGCTGCTAGCCAAACTTGAGTCCTCTGCAGGAGCAAGCAAACGCTGCTAACTGCCGAACCAGCTCTCCAGCCTGAATCATTTTTCTTGATTGTAGCCATGGTGACTGGACTGAGGTGGATCTTAGAGTAGTGTTCATTTGCAATTTCCCTGCTGGCTAAAGGTGTTGAACATTTCTTCATACATTTACTGGTCATTTGTGTTCTCTTGAGAACTGCCTAATCACTTCTCGGCCTTTTGGCTAAGATCAAGTATAGAACTGCCTAGTCAACCTATGTCCCCATTGATTAATGAAATGTTTTTTTTTTTTTTTATATTTAATTCTTATCTCTTCTTATATTCCAGATTGTTAATCCTCTGTCCTGTATATAGCTGTTAAAATTTTTCTCTTATTCTGTCCATTCTCCTTTCACTTTAGTGATGGCTTCCTTTGCTGTACAGAAGCTTGTTAATTCATGTCTTCCCATAATTCAATTGTAATGGTGTCCCCAGGTATCAGTTCTTTTCGGAGAGTCCTCAACTGGGCTTATATCTTGAAGTGTGTTCCTAGATAGTTTCAGAGCTGCCAGTCTTACGTTAAGACCTTTGATTTTGAACTGGTTTTTGTATAGAGCAAGAAGGAGAGTCCCAGTTTCGTTCTCTTCCATGTGGATTCCCAGCTTCTCCTGCATGTCTTGAAGAAGCAGGATTTCCCCCAATGTATGATTTGACAGTGTTCCTGAAAAGTAGGCGGACAGAGCTGGGTGCGTTGATTCCTGCATCCTTTGTTCTTGTCATCGACACGTCTGGGTTGGTTTTTGTGCTGGTCCTGTTGTCATTGTTACAAGGGTTCTGCGGTGTAATCTGATTTGATTCCCTGGTCTTGTGATACTAACACCAATCTAGTCTTGATGGAGATATGATATAATAACAGGATTTGCCAGACTCTAGTCTGGGTAAACAATGACTGAGGAAGTCAGGATGAAATCTCAACAGGTATAAAATGTCTTGGAGTGGGGAGAAAGTTAAAGTAATAAGTGGAACAGAGGAACCAAGATCTTTCTATAACAAAGTCCTCTTACTGGTCATTCATTTATGTTTGGGGTGAGTGTGAAGGGTAGTCTTCAGGGAATGCATCATTTCTCGTAGATGTGTGGAGTCCTGGAACTGATGGGGACTATAGAGTAGATGCTATATCCGCACCTCCGATGTTTTATACCTACACCATGGTGCTTGTACTCGTGGCTCCAGGCATTGGGAGCCTTTGTCTAGGGGAGCTGTATGTAGATGAGCTTGAGACCTAGCAACAGTTTTGCTAAAATTTGGACATATGTCAGCTCTCTTGGTTTTCTCACGTCGGTATAACAAATGACCACAAACTCGCGTCCTAACACAGCACTGGTGTGATCAGCACTGGGTCCTGTGTGTGTGCACCAAAGGGAGGAACACGATAATATGGAGGGTGTAGTCGAAGACTGAAGTCAAGGACATCTTGGGGGAGTTATTCTGCCTACCATGTTTATGTTTCTTTATATTTTTAGGAACAATTCCTGAAATGTTCGTCACTAAAAGTTTTGAAGCCGTTGTCTCGACCTCCTTGTTTTGCAGGTTTCCCGTTGCTGTCTGGAATGTTCTCCTAGCCACCCCAGGTCTTTTTAGGCCCCTCATTGCACTGGGCCCATCTGCCCTCCCCGCCCCCACATTCTACATCCCTCAGCAGTACAGTGGGCCAAATGCGCTGTGAGATCCTATTTGGATGTGTATAGTGCGGAGACACGTTTGGCTCCTACAGTGTTGTGAACGATTATGAGTCCATATTGAAAAATCTAGAGTTTTCAGCTTTGTTTGCAAACAGCCAAGGATTGGGCTGCCTGGGGCTTACCTTCCCACCAGGAGACAGACAGTAAGCAGGCACTGAGGAGCAGAGTTCTTTTTTGCTCATCCCTCCCCATTTATTTATGCTGCTACCTGGCATTTGATTGATAATGTCTATTTCAATCCTTCTCTTCCTGGCAGCTGCTCATCCTGGGAGCTCTGGCTGTCTCCAGCTAACTTCTAATACAATACCTAGAGACCAGTCGTGTCTTAATGCTCCCCTGCCTAGTTGACAGTTTACGTGTTAACAGGGACCCTTGGCGCCTGTGAGTACTTTGCATCCTTTTGGCTACTCTGGATGCCCCATGGTGTCTGGTACTTAATGCAAACTGCTTTCCCTGGGAACTGGAAAGTCTACCAGTGACTGAGTACAGCTCTGGTTTTCTACTTTGGAACCCAGGGAGGCTGTGGTTTCCTCAGGTTCTCACTGCCCTGGGTACCAGGGCCAAGATAAGAACCATGAATCAGTGTAGAGCAACTTCATGAATATGCATCAGTTTGGAGCAACTTCATGAATATGCATCTGTTTGACTGATTTCTATCGCTCAAGCCCATGCCCCTCTCATATGCCCTCAGCTATGAGAAAAGGGGGATTTTATGAGTGTCAAAGAATACTAATGAGGGCCGGGAGTTCTTCCTTAGCTAAGTAAATTTACTTTGGAGAGTGATTAACTCACCGGTATTTAAAATATTGTATTAAATTTTATGACAGAATTAAACCTTTAGTGTCATTAAAGACCTCCTCTGTATAAACAGGATCTGTTTCTTAGCAGCTTTGCTGCTAATTAGGCTGCTGGTTACACTGGCAGCTCGCTGGCTGCTTTATCTGCCAGTCCCCAGTTTTAGAAGATCCCAAGCAAGAATAATGGCCTTTGATGGCTTTCACTGTTTCTGTGTTTGTGATCCTTCACATGAAAGGAAACGCTGAACGCTTTGTTGCTTTACGCATAGAGGAAGTTTTCTTGGCAGCTAGTTTTCCTTGGGGGATAAATCCTTTTATCTTTTGTTTTGAGACAATGTGTGTGTGTGTGTGTGTGTGTGTGTGTGTCTAGCAATTTTTTTTTTCATTTTTAGATTTTTAAATAGAAGTGAGCAGAGTCCTAATGAGTTCTGCTTGAAGGAGGAAGGACAAATAAGAACAGAGTTTTCTAGTAATACAAAGGATGCCATCCCCCTGCGTGGACTGTCCCAGGGCAGGCACTCGACACATTCCCACATGCTCTTCCTCATTAGTGAGCTACTGGGGGTTTGCTTGGTGTTTTGTGAGAAGGACAGGGATGAAGAAGAAACAGCAAATAGCTGACTGTGCTGACGTGTTGAGACTCCCTGGTACACACTTGAGTGGGTTCTCTGAGTGTGTGCTGCATTCAGCAAGCCCCCATCTACTGCCTTTCACACTCCCCTCTTCTCCTGCGAACATGCAACAATCAGTGAGATGCAAAGGACACTTGAATTAAGAAATTCATGGTTGGGGCTGGAGAGATGGTTCAGCGTGTAAGAGCACTGGCTGCTCTTCAAGGGACCTAGGTACGTCCATGGCAGCTCACAGCTGTCTTGTAATTCTAGTTCCAGGGGATCCGACACCCTCTTGCCCGCAAAATATCAATGTACATAAAATAAAAATAAAATAAATTATTAAAAAAAAGAAATTCATGGTCTTACAGGTGACCTTGCTCACGCACTGTGAAATTCTTGGTCCTTTTTATTTTGTTTATTTGTTTGTTGGTTGATTGATAAAGCGTCTCATTAGCCATGGTTAGTCCCAAATATACTGTGTAGCTGAGGGTACTCTTGAATTAGTGATCTTCCTGCCTCCTCCTCTCAAGTTCTGCAATTACAGGTGTGCACCTCTCTTCTTTTTTTTTTATTTAATATTTTTATTTTATAATTAACTTAATTTTACATATCAGCCATGGATTCCCCCGTCCTCCCTCGTCCCACCCCCCAACCTCTCTTCTAATATGAAGAGCTAGTTCTGGTGATTTGTAAGGCTCTTTTGGCCCTCACCAAAAGTGCCCAGTGCTTGAGCTGTGTAAAAGCTTAGACGGAGATGGACAGTAGTTTAAGACTACATTCTTGCTGACACAAATGATCAAAGCGATTCCTCCTCTCTGTCCTGGAGAACAGAGTCCCACACCAAACCACTGGACTAATTGAAGAGGAACATGTGTGATTATCAGGGGATGGAAACCCGGTTGGCGTCTTCTGCTCCCCTCTTCCTCACCCTCCTCTGCCTCCTCTAAGAAATCCATCCTTGGCCATTCTCTACATTGTTAGCACTTTCATCTGACAGTGGATAGTGGCAAGGCAAAAAGGAAGCTCAGAGGCATTTTTATTAATGATGACATTGACAGCAATAATAACAATACTAACAGAAACACTGGAAAATGCAGAAAATAGCCCAGACATTAAAGTCTTGTAACTTTACCATTTATATAAAACGGCTGTTGGAATGTCCACTTAGGCTTTGTTGCTACCATTTCACTGTTGTTCTAAAAAGAAATTGTGTGTGAAAGCGAGTTAGTTCCTGCTATATTCAGATTTGACTTTCAAATCAGTTCTGGAGTAGACAGGACCACCAAGAATCTATCCCGACCCTGGGATACTTATACGTATCCATGTACTTGTTCAAGGTGAGAAAGCACCAAGCAGGCTGATCGCAGCAGCAGGATAATTACCCCAAGATGACTTCACTTATGTCTAAAATGAACAGCCTTAGTTTCCAGAAATATGCATGTGATCATCCAATTCCTCTAAGGAACATGTTTTATAAGCTTAGGTATCGTTATTAAAAGTATTTCCAGGAGAAAGAACATGTCCTTGACGTCTGAAAGTTTTAGAAGCTGTGCCGGGTTAATGTGGGATAGATTCAGGAGCAAAGGAGACAGAAGCATGTGTGAGCTGAAACCCAAGTGAGGATGCTGGACAGCTGGTTAAGGGCTGTGGTCCCGGCTGCTTGGAGACCAGGAAGGTTACTTCTCATCTTCTCAGTGATGCAATGGCTACTCTTGTCAATGAAATTGTCTCTTTTTAAGGTGTACAATAAATATGATATTATATACTATAACCCACAAAGCTCCCTTTCAGCTACTCTCTGTATTTTCTTTCCTTCGGTCCATTGCTGCCTGTGCTGGATTGGGGTTTTGAAGGATTAAGTATGTGTGCATCATTAAAATATGTTATACATACATTGCTGTGTGTTTTGTCCCACTTCATTTTGTAGTTGCTGATGTACTCTCATTCACATTTACTTTAAAAGATTTATTCTTATTTTAAAAAATCATGTGTGTGTGTTAGAGAGAGAGAAAGGGAGAGAGTGAGTCAGTCACATGTGCGTGGGTACCTGCAGAGGCCAGAAGAGGATGTTGGATCCCTTAGAACTGGATTTACAGGAGGTTATGAGCAGCCTGACATGGGTGCTAGGACCCAAACTCAGGTCCTCTGCAAGAGCAGCACATGCTTTTAACCAGATGTCTCTTCTGCCTCTAGAGTAGAATTTTTGATGGTAACTGTGGCTCTTATGATTTAGCTTAGTTTGGAATAGAAATTAACTATTAAAGATGGTTTTTATATGGGGTCAGATGATGTTCAAACTCAGAGTCTGTGGCCTGGTCACCCTTTTCTCTGAGTGTTTTACTTCGTGGGTCAAATCAGAGAAAGTTTATTCTCATACCCTTGAGCAACTTTGAGTCTCTGGAGAAGTCCAATAACCCAGAGTTATGACCAAGCACCCAGTACCCTGCAGGTGCTAAAAACAAAGGAAATTCCAAGGTCCTTTCAAGTGGGTGGGGTCTGGAGGAGAGAGGCTGAGAAGCAGAAGCAGGATAAGCTAAATGTTTGAGGCTTTTTAGACAATGCCTTGAAGTTAACCTTGACACATGAGAAAAATTTTGGTCACACCCAGCCTAATGAATAAACCCCAACCCACATAAAGGAGCCCCTGGGAAGGGCCTAGGAAAATGTATCCAAGGCCTCGAGCTATGAAAAGGGCCTTGGCAGTGTAGAGACCTGAATGCTAATTCTAGCTCTGCTTCTATTTTGGATGAATCCATTAACAAGGGAATGAAGAGATCTATGCCCCAGGGTTCCTGTTGTTAAGGTTTAAATGAGAGATTGCATGCACAGTTTTGCTCCAACTCCAGCTTGTAGCAGGTGCTTAACTCACTGATACTGGTGGTCCTCTGGTGAGCATATCCTCATCCTCATTGAGGTTTCCTTCCAGATCCACAGGATGGACCTATATTCTACCCACACCCCTCTTTTCACTATCAGCCTTCTTCTCCCTTCCATTTAATTCTACCCCTACCTCAGAGCCTAGGTCTTTAATCCCAACTTTCTATGTATTTTTCCTCTTTTTCAAACATAAATCTCTATATTGAGAAAATGTTCAGTTTTGAATTAGCCATCTGGTCGACCTCAAGAGTTCTTCAGTTTGTCATTTCAAACAGTATAGAAGTTTACTATAGTTTTTTTTTTTTTTTTTTTTTTTTTAGTGAGTGATTCTCTTTGTATTCATGAGATATAAACTAAGATGCTTATTGTTTCCTAGGTAGGCAAAACCTTCAAGTCTAGGTTGCCCTTCATGGTCCCATGACTCACATTTTATTATGATCCCTTATCATAGGCTCTGGGTTGGGGGTACCTGCCCTGCTTCTGCCTCTGGCTCTCACAGAACCCAGATCATGACTCTACTCTTTTGTACGTCATTAAGCTAGACTTTTAACTTCTCTTTGGGTGAATAAAGAACTATTGATTACCTTGGTACTGGTTGAATTTCTTGCTTTGCTAGTTGAGGTTCCAATGATTTTGATTTTTTTCCCCTCAACTTGAATGGACGATAGATTCAAAAATGTTTGTATGGAGCACACATGGGGAAAGTGGTCCTTGGTGGCCATAGTAGCATTTGGAAAAGTCAATGTCAAGGAATGTGGTCCTTTAATATATAGTTTCTGCCTGTCTTGCTGATCTTGTTAGTGGAAGCCAAGGATCCCTAGGCTGTCATGTCCAAGTGGTTGTTTCTGGGCAATGTTAATCTGTGTGGAGAGGATGATGAGTTGATGTTCTCTGAAAACAATAGGAAGGACTAATGGTCTGTGCTGGCTAGTTTTAACTGTCAGCATGATGAAACCTAGAATCACCTGCAAAGAGAGCATCAACTGAAAGATTCCCTAGGTTAGGTTGGTATATGAACTTGTCTATGGGGGATTATCTTGGTTGCCATGATTGGCAAGAAGACCCACTTTATGCATGAATGGGCCCATTTTATGGGCTGGTCCCAGAAATGTAAGAGTACAGAAAGCTAGCTGAGCATAAGCATGTAGGCAACATGTGTACATTTAGGAATGAAAGCCCAATAAGCTCTTTTTGTACTACAGGTTGCTTTTGGTCAGAGTGTTTTCATCACAGCATCAGAGATGAATCTAGAAACAGGGTCCAATGGTAGTCTGTGAGGCTAGCTTCCTAGGGACACATGGTCTGGCTCTGCAGGTAGAAAGGGATCAGGCTAGGTTGCTGGAGTCCTGGCATCTCAGTGACAGGGAATTGACCCCCAAGGTGCCACATTTGGAGATCAGTGTTTAGGGCTTTTCATTGGCGCTAATTAGTTACTTTTCTATTGCTGTGCTAAGATATCATGACCAAGTCAACTTATAGAAGAGTTTATTTTGGGGCCTATGGTTTACAGGGTCAGAGTCCATGATGGTGGAATGGAGGTAGCAGGTGGCAGGCAGCTGGAGCAGCAGCTGAGAGTCCACATCTTGAACTGGAAGAAGGAGGCAGAGAGCACATTGAGACTAGGTCTTTTTTTTTTTTTTTTTAAGATTTATTTATTTATTATGTATACTGTGTTCTGCCTGCATGCATCCCTGCAGGCCAGAAAAGGGCACCACATCTCATTGTAGATGTTGTGAGCCACCATGTGGTTGCTGGGAATTGAACTCAGGACCTTTGGAAGAACAGCCAGTGCTCTTAACCTCTAAGCCATCTCTCCAGCCCCAAGACTAGGTTTTTTGAAACTTCAGAGATCACTCCCAAGTGACACATGTCCTCCAGCAAGGCCACACCTCCTAATCCTTCCCAAACAGTTCACCAACTAAGGACCCAGTATTCAAACATGAGCATGGGTTAAACATCAACTTCCAGGGGGAAGAAACTAATGGATCCAAATGAGACCAGATGGCATAGAAAAGGAAGTTGGTTTCAGAAATGTGGGCTAGGGATGGAATGGGTTGGGTAGCTGGGATCAGTACAGTGTTGGGTGACTTGGCATCAGGAGAACCAGGAGCTGGAGAAAGAAGAGAATTAAGCACTAGTTGTGTGATAACCACAAACAAGAGTTTGGTGTGCCTTGTCAAGTTCGAGGGAGACAGAGTTACAGGGAGACGGGGGCTGCTCTGCCTGGACTCACCCTGGCCTCTCAAACTGACCCTAAACCAAGAACTGTTCATTATGAGATAGGTCCAGATCAACAGCACAAGAAAGGCCGAGTGAACCCTACTCTGCGGTTCTTTTCAGCCACATCCACAGCTACTTGACCTCTTTTCCTCTTCTGGTCCTGATGCTGGCCTGGAGGTCCTGGATCACTGTTCTCTTATGCTCCAGGTAGTGGTGTGGTCCTGGTTCCTTGTGTTGTCTCTTCTAGTACACCAACATTAGGAGTATATCTAATCCAAGGAAGCTGAGATATCTTGTGTTGGAGGATTTCCTTAAAGCCTTCAGGAAAAAAAATCTTTCTTTCCCCAGTATAGTGTTCCCCTGGGAGGCTATGCCAGAAACAGAGAGACTGTCCTGTACTGGTTATGTCCTGGGCTATTGCCCCTGGGCCTTTAGGATAATGCTTTCCAATTAGGAATCCCTGGAATTGCTTGGTTACTACTCTATAACTCTAGACATTTTGATTTAGGAGGCATAGAGTAAGTCAAATCTATCCCTGTTTTATTACAGTGGATGACTCTAATCTCCATGAAACTGTAAGATGGGGCCCGAGTCCTTAGTTACTGGGAGTGCGTGTTATTTAGGGGATCAGCATCCTGGGTCTAGTCATGACATCTTTGTCCCCTCAAGAGGAATTTGTTGGCCTGGACAAGCAGATGTATGAGTTCCCAGTCAGTTGATGAACATCTGTCTTTTGACTTCTAATTTTTCTATGTGTGGGTGCCAGTCTGGGATAATTTTCAAACTTGGTGTCTTTAAAGTTGAAACCTCTGCCATTTGATCTTCATGATTTAGCTCAGAAGTTTATAAAGAACCAATAAGAAGGCCTGGAGAAATGACTCAGCAGGTAAGAGAGCTTGCTGCTGCTCTTGCAGAAGGCCCAAATTCAGGTTCTACTTCTCATGTTGGGCAGCTCACAACTGCCTGTAACTCCAGCTCCAGGGGACTTGATGCCTTCTTCTGGCCTCTGTGGCACCTGCATTTATATGCACATGCCCCCAAACAGGATACATATAGTTAAGAATAGAGAAGTAAGAGAATGTCTTTGGTGTGTTCTAGGCACCGTAGTGAAAGTCCCTTTATAATGCTGGTGCCAAGGGTGGTGAGCATTGCTAATATAATAGTGCTGGCGTTTCCTGGCATCTTGTCTGTGTCTACATATAGAACTATTGTGTGATGTGAAGAATGTTTTGCTCAGGGTTGCCCTCTTGGGATAGACCTTTTGTTTTCAAAAGAGTTTCAGGAAATGACAGTCATCCCACCAGTATACATTCCTGCATCCCAGGTGCTGCTTCCTGATACAGAGGCTTACTTAAGTCAGTGGCATACCCCAGATCTTGAGATGAGATCTGAGGTTGGCCCTGTTCAGTCCTAAGGCCCAATTCATGGTGAAGTGTTCTGAACACAGTTAGGTGCTTAACTGCCTCTCTTTCTGCCCAGGTTCTTTGCATTATGGATTATTTGGGTGCTGGCTAGTCCTTAGTCTTCTCAGGGAAGAAATGTACTTGCCTGTGGAAGCAAGAGTTATTGCAGCCTGCAGACTTTGCTGGCGTGCCTCATGGAGAGGAAGGAACACAGATTGTGCACACTTGATAATTTATCAGAATTGGCCGCTGTTCAGGACTTGGAGCTGAATACTTTGTTATCAATATCTGCATACCTGTTCTATACCAAACTCTTGATTCCTGCCCCACAGAACTTACCATCAAACGTAAGTGACTATTAAAGAATTGTAAAGATGGAGAATCATGAGTTGAGTGGTTTCCTATGTCTACTCAACAAGTCACATAAAAGGAAGACACAACTGGGAGGTGCATACGTGGTATCTAAAGGATACATGAGTTAACTCAGAGACAAAGAAGGCTGGGAAGGAAGGCATGAGCTTGGAAGGAACACAATCAGGGTGAGGAACTGGAGGAATGCCCTTTTAACCACAGCACAGATGGGGCAGGCCATTCCTGGAGGGCGAAGGGGTGGGCTGAGGCAAAATCCTTCAAACGTCAGAAGACACTGTGAGCATTGGGGAGTGCTTCTCTGTGGAGTCTTCAGAACACCGTTAGATGTTCGGCCTTTACTCTTCCCGCCCATGCTGGCTCACTGCTTCAGCAACCACTGGTGAATACCTAGTAGATCTTCTCAGAACTGGACTTGTGGAGCGCAGTGGGTAGAGGGCAGTGAGTGGCCAGATCTTGTGCGTGGCGTGCTCTGGGGAAGAAAGGGTAGGAAGACCAAAAGGAAACCTTTGTTATTCCAGTTCGAGATGACAGTAGCTTTGCTTAGGATGGCAGTGGGGGTGGAGGGGGTGGAGCAGAGGGGACAGATTAAACAGGTCATTTGCGGTAAGAACTTGAAGTACTGGTAACATACTGGCTGTTGGGCTTGAGAGAGATAAAGTTCAGGGGACTTTATAGCTTTTATCAGCCGTTGGCTAGATGAAAGCTTTTTGTTGATTGAGACAGGACCCTACAGTTTACTAATTAAATTATAGTTAAAATGTTGATTTAAAAATAAAATCCTGAGCTAAAATATAGCTTTTCTTTTGCAAATTATCACATCCTGTGGTTGGACATTGTCATGGGGCCAAGAGAAATATTTTAATGCTTAGTTGGTTTTGCTGTTTTGAATTCCTGTACACCTCCCCAGAGAGGCCCACTTCAGCTGGCCAAGCAGCATGGCTCAGCACAAGCTTCAGGGATCCAACAACTTGGGAATGCCAGTTTTTAAAGCTGCCCTTCGGTGGGCTATCCACATGCCCACAAGTGCAGATTCTGGGCAGAAACCGTTTTAATATTAGCACATAATTCCTTTTGTATTTCTCTATTGAAGTGTTTTTATTTTGAGTATTAATATTTTTATTTACTGTATCATGGTGATAGGGGTGTTTTAGGTGCTGACAGTAGAAGTCTAATAGTGGTAACTTAGTGGTAACATTGCTTGTGGTGGTATCGATGTTTCTGGTGGTGATGGTGGATATGTTGCTTTTGTGCAATGTTAGAGGTATTGCTCACGGTGATGTTGGAGGTTTTGGTTGTGATGCACTTAGTGATGACGGGTTCTATAATGGTAATGCTGCTGATGGTGGCAATGGTGGTGGGGGTGGTGATTGTGGCAGCCACAGTCGCAACTACAGTCATGGTATCTGTGATGAATGAGGCATCAGTATGGAGGACCACTGTCGGGCTCTGAGGAGGACTGGCTGCATGACCCATTGCCTAGGCCTTGGCTAGGAGTCAAAGCTGTGATGGAGTTGGCAGATGCTCTGCATTGCTCATCTTTGCCTTTTGGGAGCATGGAGGCATGTAGCCATTCGCCTGCAGCTGTGGATGGACGGAGGCAGTAGAACTGAGTGAAGAGGTTCAGTGTGGAGCAGCATCATGTGCTGGCGGACTGTACATGGCTGGAGCAGTGTCTTAAGGGTGTGGGGAAGGGGGACTTGAACTCCGCTCCATTCTTGTTTCCTCAGTTACTACTGAGTTTTTCCAGCAAGTCTTCTTGTTTCTTTCTCCTCCTCACCGTGACCTTTAATGCTCTTACGGTAGGCGGTCATTCTCCTTGTGTCTGGGTGATTGGCACTTTCTGGCTGTGGGGGCTTGACCAGTTCTCCTGCAAGTCCTGGTTTCTGTCTTGCTTTTCTTTTCTCCTTTGATCCTGGCATCTGGTGAGTCATAGGTCATGGTTGGCTTATTTATTTTTTATGTCCTCTCTCCTTTGGTGAAAATACGGGCCCTCGAGCTGGAAAGATGGCTTGGCAGTTGAGAACACTGGCTGCTCTTCCAGACGACCCAGTTTGATTCCTAGCCGCCCACATGATGGCTAGCAACCAGTAACTCCAGCCCTAGGGGATCTGATGATGCCCTTTCCCGACCACTGTGGGTACCAGGCACACATGTGGTACACGGACATATATGCAGATAAAACATCCATACACATAAAAATAGAAGTCTTCAAAAGAAAAACACATACAGATTCTGTGAAAGTAGACTTTTTATGTGCTGCCCTATCCCAGCACCTGTTCTAGATTATGGTATATAATTGATGCTTAATAAATACTTGTTGAATGAATAATGAAATTATTTAGCTGCCCTTCCTCCTATGGGGTCGGCGTGTGTAATAATGCTAATCTCATGTGGTGCTCTTGAGGGTTAAATGAAGAAATTTGATTAAATCATCTGGCCTGTCTAGCCAGACGCACGAGAGCTGGTGAAATCTTGGATTTCTCTTGACACTTCGCTTTCCTAAAACTTCTTTGTCTTTGGTAGCTACAGAACAAGTCCTGGTTAGCTTCTTGTCTCTGCTGGTGCTTCTCCATTTTCCTCATGACTTTCTGTTTGTTTTTTCTTTCTTCATCAGGCCCAGGATCCAAACCCCAGGGCCTCTACTTGCCATGGAAGGGCTTTGCCAATGAGCTAAAGCCCAACTCTGATGGCTTGTCTATGTTTTTGTCTCCTACCTGGCTAGTTCTAAAGAAGACAGTAATCGCTACCTCATAGGATATGAAGGGCTATTCATCAGTGATGCTTACTGTTACTGCCAGCTAATAAAAACAGCCCAGGAAGTCTAGAGTCACATAACACACCACACTAGAGTCATTATATAATTATGGTGACTAATGGCATATTTTACTAATAACCAGAGTTTTGTTAAGCTGAAAGATAAGCCAGTCCATGTCAGATGACTCACAGTTGCCTGTAGCATCAGCCCCCAGAGGTTGCAACAATGTCTTCTGGCCTCTGCGTACCCTTCACTCGTGTGCACATTCCCATATACAGGCACATGTACCCACGATTTAAAATAAATATTAAAAACACCTCACTCCGGCTTCACTTGGTTTACAGCAACCGTGGAGTGTAGTTGGTTAATCACTGTAGATGACTAAGAACTCAGGACCCATTCAAATTTTTGAAAAGATGGGATGGCTTAATCCCTGTCCCCAAGAGTCCTTTTGCTACCTTGCCATATTGGTGGCTCAGAGGACTGAAGGATGTGGGGCAGGTGAGCCTGAAAGTCCTCCTTACTCTCTGCTCACTGTGGCTGCCCGGGCTTGACCTGGTGACTGGGCCCTGGTCTTCTCCTGATGACTATAAGAGGAAGATGCTGGTCCTGTGCCAATGTGGAAGGCATTCTCAATGTGCTCTTCACTGTCTTTGTGTCTGGCCCCTACTGTAGATGCCGTTGGAAGCCAATTGTTGGCACGATTAGCCCAACTTCTAGCTAGAAAGAAATTCTCACTTACTATCCTGAAGAAGTTACGCCTACAGTGTTGCTCAGTGTACCTTATTGAGTGGGTCATGACATGCTGAACTCATTAACCGTGGTAGCCATTCAGAGAATGTTTTGTCTTTGATATTCAGATTGACTCAGTGTGCTAGTAATAAATGATTATGTCCGCAAATAAGTCTTTTTAAAACGAGTAACTTATGCACTAAACATCTGACACCATATTCATTAAGACAGCTGGCCTTTTTACTAAAAACTGTAATTTGTTTATTATATAATAATATAGGAACTCTTGGAGAAAAACTTGAATGTGGCCTAACATTAAGCCATCAGGCATAGAATATGACAAGTCTAGATTTGGACCTGAGCATCTATCAGGAGTAGGATTTCTTTCTTTCTTTCTTTCTTTTTCTTTCTTTCTTTCTTTCTTTCTTTCTTTCTTTCTTTCTTTTTTTTAACTAAAAGCAAGAGACTTATAGTCTTATGCCTGGCTTCAGGTCCTTTTTCTTCTATTGGGAGATATTTATGGCAAAACTCAGCTTCGTTGTCTAACCCAGCGATGAATATAGAATTTGTTGTGTAAATTAAGTGATAGGACAAAACTTTTGTGAGTGTGTGTACTATGGTGTGTGTGTGTGTGTGTGTGTGTGTGTGTGAGAGAGAGAGAGAGAGAGAGAGAGAGAGAGAGAGAGAGAGAGAGAGAGAGAGAGGAGAGAGAAAGAGAGAGAGAACAGGCACTAGAGTACACATGTGGAGGTCACAGGGCAACCATGGGGATGGGTCCATTTCTTCTACTTATTACAGTGGTCTCTCCATTGTTAGCCACTGCATATGCCAGCAAAAGGAGGGTGAGAGGGCCAGTTCAGAGAGGGGGTATGTGAGCTGAGCTCATGATAGTATGACAAGAGCCAGTTGTGTGTAGATCTGGGTAAAGCATCCCAGACCCAGGATGGCTGGAGGTGCAGGATTTGAAATAGAATAGGGACCTTATGCTCAGGGAACAGGGGTGGCCAGGGTGACTGAGTAGTGGGGCCAGAGAAACGGCGGAGAGCACCAGGGTCAGAGAGGCTGGCGGGTGTCACCCACTCTGCGTTCCAGACCACTGAAGGAGGTTAAGTGTTACCTTTGATAGGTAGAGTACCGCTTGGGATTTCCAACAGGAACATGGCCAGATCTGTAGCCACCAACTTCAAACGTGAGTTGTTGAAATGGTTCTTTCAAATAGACATAATTTTCCTTTATATTTTGTAGAGTAGACCAGAGGGCTGCCATTTGGCCAAAGGATGCTTTTGGAACTCAGCAGGACTTCCATGAGGTAGGTGGAATTACCACGGCTGATGCAAACATGAGCTAGCCAGTCTTGGAATTGCCTGTTCCTTTCACAGCACCAGAAAGTCTTTCCAATTAAAACTTTAAATCCTTTTGCTCTTAGAGTACACATGTGGAGGTCACAGGGCAACCATGGGGATGGGTCCATTTCTTCTACTTATTACAGTGGTCTCTCTATTGTTAGCCACTGCATATGCCAGCAAGAGGAGGGTGAGAGGGCCAGCTCAGAGAGGGGGTATGTGGTAATAAAATGTTACTTCACTAAATGTTCTTCCTTGTGTTGGAGTGAACAAGCTTAAAATAGTATTTTTGAGAATGCTCACCACACCTTGGACCTTACCCAAGTCCAGCTACCACTTCTTTGCATACTTTCCAACTTTGCTTTGGAGTTATATAACCAGGGCTGTGATAATTAAAATTTGTAGAACTTTTTTTTCCTGATTGAATTTATCTGGATTTATTTCCCTTTTCCTGTTTCCCACTGACTGGTGTTTGTAGCCTCAAACATAATCGGGCTTCTTGTTTCATTTACGAAGCATAATAAAATTTGATGTCTGCACCCTAGTTTTCTTCATATGCTTTGAGATATGGGAGCTATGTTTTACAATCCAAATAGCATCCCATTACACTGAAAAGCACATTAGTTAACTCGTTCTAGAGTTTCTTTGAAATATGTAATTGGGTTGTAATGTCAGAAATCAGTATAATATAATTAGATCACCTGCTGTTATGAATGCCTTGGCTTAAGACACTGGTTTGGAATACTCATCTGGTTTCTCTTGTCCTCATTAAGTTGGAGCAGTGGGTGGTATATGGTGTCTCTGATTAGGATCATAGCAAAGAAAATAAATAGACATGATACTCAGATGCCCAGAAGAGAAATAAACAGCTTCAGGCAGATTGTTAATTCAGCATTTTGAAGACATGTCTCTCTTTTACCCCTCAATTCTGTAACCTATAAAAGGCAATTAAATATTTAGGTGGTTTTCTTTTTCCTTTCTTTATTATTTTATTATTATTATCACTATTTTGATAGACTTGGTAGAAATTCACAACTAAAGGTAAACCAGGTGTCTGGTTAAGCCAAGTTAAATGCTAAATCCATGAAATGTCATAAATACAACACAAACGAGAATGCAGAAAGCTGTTATTTTGTGTGTGTGTGCAAAGACCCAGTCTTCAAATTGCCCATGACTCATAGTGGAAAGAGTTGCGAGTTTTAAGGGAAAGAGCTATAAGCCTGAATCAGCACACACATCCCTCTTCCCTTCTGTGAGTAAGCAGAGTTCTCTATGTGATGCCACAACAGATCATTCCAATGCTCATGACTGGAAAGGTGATATGGCTGGAAGAGCTTTCTAGGCTCTGGGAGAAGCTGGTTCTAGAGATTGGCAATGATAGGAGTACTGAGATGGCTTGAACAGTTGGTAAAAGCTCTGCTTGAAAACCCACTTGTCTGCTCGCCTTCACTGCATCATGTCTGCAGAGGGCATGAACTGTGTGTGCATGGGCCTTAGACTTCTGATTGGAGACGTATGCCAAGTCCAGGGCAAGGTGGCTCCATTGGACCAGCTGTGGGAACACAGAACACATGTGCTTGGAGTGGTTTTGTTCCAGTCCATGGGGCAGGCTGTACATGCAGGCTCACATTCTTCCGGGCAGGCTCTGCTGTGATGAAAATTTGGGACTTGGAAAGAGATTGTAGAAAAGCTAGAAGCAGGGGCAGCAGAAGTGAAGTCAAGACCTTGGTGTGATGGATGGTGTGGTCACACTCACTGCTGAAAACATCCCGGAGAGTGAAAATCTAAAAATGTATATTAAACTTAACAGAACACTAAATTATTTTACAAAAGAACTCTATTATATTTCTCTAATGGGACATATGTATATATATGTGTGTGTGTGTGTGTGTGTGTGTGTGTGTGTGTATGTGTGTATGTATATATATATAATATTTTAATGAATGCAGAATGTATATACAGAAAAGTATTCCTAGGAAGTCTATGACCAGTATCACTTTTTTCCATCAGTCTGGAGTGTCTAATTTTTGACTTTGGGTCTCTTGATAGGATTCTGGTCTCTATTCTATGCTCTTCAGGTGCCTCTGGGGCTGTGAATCGGAGTTCAAACACTCAACTGTGTATCTGCCACTCACCCAAGCTGTCTGGTTCTACCCCTGTAAGATACCCAGACTGGAAAAGGGTGTTTCTCACCCATTTTCATCTTCTGTCTGGGCTATTCCGCCATCTCCATATTATTAATAGACCATTAGATCCAAAGATACTTTAAAGCTAGAATGAGGGAAAACAATGGCTTTTAACCCCCTGTACCTCGTAAATTCCATGTCTAACCTCAATTCCTATGAAGAAACCGACAGATTGATAAAGGAACCTAATGGAGTCCCTCTGTACCAAGCAATCGTGCCGTGTTGGGCTTTTGGGAGACTGTTAGCTGGTTCTAGCGGGGAAGTGCAGCTTCTTATGTTCCCTTGACAGAAGAATGGCTCCTTTCCATAGTGGAAGGAAGGTTAGCTTCCCTGCTTAGCATGCTGCTTCATGAGAGAGATACACAAAGTGATGAGGAAGAGAAGCGATCAACCAGCTAGCCACCCAGAGCAGCTGTGTCAACCCTGGTGACCCATTGGGTGGCAGATGTCACAGCTCTTACCCAAACCTAGATATTACATATCACAGAATATCAACTAATTTGCATTTTGCATCTGTCAGATTGAACAGGCCAGGGATGGGACATTTCACACTCAAGCAACATCAGAATACCATTGTAAATTTTAGGACTGGTCTATGTGATAAGATATAGGTAATTATGAGCCTGAAACCAATACTCAGTCATCTCCTGATCTCAGTAAAAAGCTTAACTCTGAGCCATAGTAATTGTGCGATGGTGATATGTTTTTAAATACTCACAAAAAATCAACACAAAATGTTACTCCTCCCTTCACACAGGGCTGTTGCAGAGTATCTGTTGAGTTATGTTTGTTTTCATAACTCAGCACCAGCATCAGCATTATATGACTTGTTTCTCCAGTATAGAGATAACTTAATTCTTGAACTTTGTTAAGAGCGGAACAGTGGAACATTTAAATGCTGTTTTTGGCCTTTGCCCCTGTCTGTGTATGTGTCACTGTGAGGACGTATACTAGCATGTGTCCATATTAGCATCTAAATTGTATGATAGAGATATTTTGGTACCAGGCCATGCAGACCTGGAGAAGATACAGTTATCTCTTGGTATCCTTTGGGGATTGGCTCGAGGACCCCCAGCCCAGTTTAAAAATGCACAGATTACTAACCCCTTATGTAAAATGGCGTGGTATTTATGAGCAACCTTTGCACAGCTTCTTGTGTACTATATGTTGTCACTAGATTGCTTATCACCTGATACAAGATACATTCTAAGTGATTAATTGTTACACTGTATTGCTAAAGTAATACAGATTCTGTATGCATCAAATACAGACAATTTAAAAATTATACTGTTGACCTGTGGTGGGTTGAATTTATGGGTGTAAAAGAAATCACAAATTTGGAAGACTATCTTTGCTGTTGGATTGAAATGTCTTTCTTCTTTAAAATTGCTTTAATTCTGAGAAAATAGCCTGTGAAAGCCTTCTTTGAGACTCCTGTGTTGGCTGAGAAGTAATCCTTCTGTTAGAATAGACAGCTGTGCTTTTCAATGTAAGTGAAAACCCAGCCTATCAAGTTGGGTCTTAGTTCAGGTTCTATTGAAGAATGTTTTGAAGTTTCTGAGATTCTTTTCCTGTGACAAAAGGTCAATTATTTCAAGCTGCAATCGTAACATTATTTTATTGAAAACCTATCTGAGCATTTGGGACTGGGACCGGCTCCATGCTTTGCTGGATCCTAGGATTAGAAACTCATTATGGAAATCCATCTCTGGGCTTCTTTTACTATACTGGCTTTATCTTTTGGCCAGCCCCTCCCTAGTGACATATTATTCTTACATCTAGTAATTTCAGTACATACGAGTGTTCTAATTTTTTTTTTTTTTTTTTTTTTTTTTAGACAGGATTTCTCTGAGTATCTCTGGCTATCCTGGAACTCACTTTGTAGACCAGACTGGCCTCAGATCTGCCTCGGGAGTACTAGGATTAAAGGTGTGAGCCACCACACCCAGCTGAGTTTTCTGTTACTATTACATGCCAAGAGCTTAACAGCTTCAAACACCCATTTCTTAGTCCCCATTGTATAAAGCAGCCGGAGTCGCTCTGCCCAGGGTCTCATGAAAGAGAGATTAAGGCATTGGCCAGGCTGAGTTCTCATCTGGAGTAGGTGACATGCAAACTCCTTCAGGGAGTTGCTTCACTCGGTTTCTTGTACAAGCCTGTCTTCTCTGCCCCTTTGCAGCTTGGCAGCTGGGCATAGCGTTCAGCTTCCAGAGTCTGCCACATTCAGCTCACGTGACTCTCTTCATCTTCAAGTCAGCTATAGCACTTGAAATGTGCCTATGCTTCTAATTCCTCTGAGGATATCTTCTGCACCCAGCTGGAAGAGATGCTGCTTTTAAACATCTTCCTAGGCACACACAAATAATGGCTGTGTCTTTGGCCAGCTGAGTTAGAGCTCAATTGCCTTGGGGGTGGGGGGAAAGCCCTTCCTTTATAGCAGTGCATAGATGATAAGTGATTGAATAACCCGGGTGCAGAAACCCTAGGGTTATCTTTAGGGTTCTGCCGGCCACATAGTGGAATTACAGTCTTCTAAAACTAGAAAGTTCTGCAAAGCCTTATCCTTGAGTATCATTCATGATGGTGACATTTGTCCTTACTAAACTGTTCTATGACCTTGGGGACTTGGAAGGAGTTGATTGGCTGGATGAGGCCCCTATTTGACATCGGGAATGCTGTTTGGAGAAGATAGATAATTGGATGCTGGTCCCCAGAAGCATGAGCTCCCAGGTAATTTTCCTCTTGGCTGGACCACTGCAGGATGCCACTGGACATTTTTTTTTTTTTTTCCTGATTTGGCTTTTGAGTTGAGGTAGAATGACCTTGCTCCCCTACCAAGGGTTCTTCCTCAGCTGGAGTAGTGTCCTGTGATTCATTTAATTTTAGCCACCGCTTGTTGTCGGTGTCAGCGGGGACCTCTTGTGGCCGGTGTCGTCATGGCGAGAGCCCTGGTTCTCATTCCCAGGTGAATGAGGCACACAGCAAAGAAACAGGGCCCTGCTAGGCCTGATATCCTGCCCTGTCCTTCAGAGGCCACTCTCCATCCTAGCTGCTTATTTCCAGGGAAATGAGGTCTAGAGTTGTCACCGTCAAGGGAGCACCAAATGGCGCTGTCTGAAAAGGAAGAAGCCATGCCAGCTAGTGCTCACTTCCTCCTCCTCCTCCTCTTCCTCCTCCTTCTCCTCCTCCTCCTCCTCTTCCTCCTCCTCCTTCTTCATCTTCTACTCTCCCTCCTCCTTCTTGTCCTTCCCCTCCCCGCTCCTCCTTCCCTTCCCTTCCTCTTCCCCCGCTCCTCCTTCTTGTCCTTCTCCTTCCCTTCTCCACTCGTTTTTTGTCTGATACTCGCTTGGAGAAGCAGCTGACTCACGTGTTTGCTTCCTGTTTATCAACTGTCCCCACTCTTCCCCCCTCCAGCTGTGGCGTGGCATCCTTTGCTCCCGTGGGACATCTCCATCCTCTTCCTTGTTCTTCCCTTTTGTATTTATTCCTCTTCGGGCTACTTGTTGCCTCCACTGTGTATGAGATGAGAAGGGACCCTCCAGTTCCATAGCTGTTAGGGGTGCTGCTGTTTCTGCTGCTTCGTGACGGAAGGATAAATGTGGAAACAGCGTGGGCCGTGGGCTTTCCACAAAAGTAAAGCCTATGACTAGCTCTTTCATTTAATGTAAATATGTATACGTGCCTGTGGGTCCCAAGACCAAATTTTGTCTGGGAGCTTTGACTGTTGGGATCCCCCCCCACCCCCACTCCGCAAGGAGTAATTATTTCACCAGTATTCATTGAGAGGCAAATGTATACCCAGCCCCAGCGTTGTTAGGAAGAGTGGAGCGGGGGCTGGATGGACAAATGAGCCCTGTCACCCCAGTACCTACCATAGAGCAGTGATTCTCAATCTTCCTAATGCTGTGACCCTCGAATACAGTTCCTCATGTTGTGGTGACCCCCAACCATGAAATTATTTTTGTTGCTGCTTCATAACATGATTTTGCTGCTGCTATGAATCATAATGTAAATATCTGTGTTTTCCAATGGTTTTAGGTGACCCCTGTGAAAAGGTCATTTAAGGAGTCTCGAACCACCACCCTAGAGCTTGGCTGTCCTTGCATTAGCACTGTAGCATGAATCTTAGAGGGTCTTATTAATAAAAAACAAACCTGGAGCTAGGTATTGGGGTGATGGAAGATCCGAGAAGCAGAACAAGCCACAGCCACCTCACCTTGCCAATTCCTCAGCTGATCCTGTTTTCTCAGACTGGAAGCCTCTGTGTCCTCATCCAATGGATCTCAGCTGAACTGCTTCTCGAAAGCCTGAAAGCTTAACCAGCTAAAAGCTTCTAGTTCCTGGTTTTCACGCCTTATATACCTTTCTGCTTTCTGCCATCATTCCCTGGGATTAAAGGCTCACTTTCTGGGATTAAAGGCATGAGTCACCATGCTTGGCTGTATCCTTGAACACACAAAGATCAAGGTAGATCTCTGCCTCTGGAATGCTAGGATTAAAGGCATGTGCTACCACTGCCTATCCTCTATGTTTAATATTGTGGCTGTTCTGTTCTCTGACCCCAGATAAGTTTATTAGCATGCACAATATTTCACAATACCAGCACATTAGCACTCTTTGCATGTTAGGACATTGCCTTTCTTAGGGCCACAAAGCTCAGCTCAAGCTTCAGGGCCAGAAGATGAGTTTTCTTATTTTCTAGCAAAAGATTAGTATTGGAGGAAACAGCTAATGGTTTCCAGTGTGACCTTTCGCCCTCAATGACACTGAGCATCACTTATTTCGTATGACTTCCATCAGGAGAGTTACTGGTTTCCAGTATTCAGGCACATGTAGAATGTGGGGGTAAGGTAGTGTGTTCAGAAGTAAGAAAGGGTTGGGGACAGCATAGAGGACAGTTTGCTCAGTGACACAGAATGAACCAAGGAAGGGATTGTTGGACTTCTGTAGTGTCTGTCTGCTTCTTACTGTGTCCAGTCATTTTTTAGTGACTTAGTTTATTTTAAGTTATGCAAATGAATCTGCTGTGTGAGTGCAGTACCTCTGGAGGCCAGCAGGGGCCTCCCTGGAGCTCCCCTGCAGCTGGAGTTTTAGGAGGTTGTTAAGTTAATCTGGTCCGGTGCTGGGGACTCTATCTGGGTCATTTTCCAGTGCAGTGTGTACACCTAACCACTGAGTGAGCCATCTCTACAACTCACTGATATAAAATGCTACAGGAATGGAACACACACGCGCGCGCGCGCGCGCGCACACACACACACACACACACACACACACACACGCACGCACGCACGCACGCACGCACGCACGCACGCACGCACACATGCACGTGCGCGCACGCACACAACCAATGAGCAACAACATAGAGTTAACTGGACTTCATCTGGTGAGAAACAGCTAATGTTGTAGGCCAAGGAGTGGGTTCATCACAACACCCCTGCTTTTTTGCAGAAAAGTCCCCAGGGAGTGCACTCTGTAAGCAACACCTGTGGTCTGTTCTGGTGAAAAGCCTTCCCCAGAGCACCTGTGACTCAGAATGTGAGATTATGAAACAGCTTTTTCTCTCATCTACTTTGCTTGTTTGTATAGTAAGGTAAAGGCTGCAAGGCTTTCCCCATGAGATGAAATGTTCCTAGGCTGAAGCCCTTTGGCTGAAAGGAAGTGCGGTTGTGCTATGGTATGATGTTGCTGTGTTGTTCCTAGTTTTCAAAACGTGCTGACGGGATGCAATCAAGACTTGATACTTCGGTCAGCATTCTGGCTTCTTGGTTTGAGTAGCTGCTGCTTAGATAAAGGAATTCTGTTAGGAAGAAACCGAGGGCTGGGACATCCTGCATAGAGGCAAGCTGGACTGTGTGAGCTGAGGTGTGTCCTGATGCAAAGCGTGCTGGGTTATAAGGGTACACTCCCCAGGGAGACTAGCTACAGCCCAGTGTCTCTACAGGGAGAGAGAATTGGGGCTTCTCTGTAGAGTGACGGTTCCCAACCTGTGGGTTGAGACCCCGCTGGGGGGGTGAACGACCCTTTCACAGGGGTCGCTTAAGACCATCAGAAAAGCACAGATACTTACATTATGATTCATAACAGTAGCAAAATTACAGTTATGAAGTAGTAACAAAAATAATGTTATGGTTGGGGATCACCACAACACTAGGAACTGTATTAAAGGGCCGGAATGTCAGGAAGGTTGAGAACCTCTGCTCTAGAACCATCTGCACTGGAAGAAGCCTCATTGCAAGGCTATCAGTAGCACACTGGGAGGTGACTTCCTGATTTTATGCACCTCATATTTTATACTTTCTAGTGTGGGGGTCCAGGTCCTAAGGAAGGCTGAGACTAGAAGACAGTGGGTTTGGCTGAGTGCTGGGACTCATGGAGAAGTACTTGTCTCTGGGCTCTGTGGTGTTAAGCAGGGAACCAAGGTACCATTTAGGGTGGGTCAGGGTCCTAGAAGATGGAGCATTATTTCTCAAGATATAGACCTGGGGCACTTGTATTGAGGTGATCTTGTTCCAGACTTCCTAAATCAGAATAAAGATGGATGTGATATAAGGAATATATATAAACTCTTTAGTGATTTTTTTATAATAACCTTGCAGTTTATTAACCAGAGCAATAGAAGGTCTTCAGATTAGATGCTCAGAGTCCATCTTCTCCAAGTACCAGCTAAGGGTAAAAAATAAAACTGGTAGGTAATGGCAGTCTTTTTTTTCTGCTTGACTCTGCCATACAGTGTGCTCATAAGCGTGGCAAATGTAGATATGGTTCCAGCCCTTTGGGAGCCGGAAAGAACCCACAAACAAGTAGACCACCATAGTGATTTGCCACATTACCGGGTACAGACAACTTGAAAGAGGCATGATTCCTTTCGGCTCGTGGTTTGAGAAGTGTTTGGTCTGTCATGACGGGGACAGCATGGCAGATAGGAAGCAAAGGGAGAGGAGCTCTGGTGTTCACAGGCGTGCTGCTTTTCCCTTTTCAGTGTGCTCCCATAGGATGATGTCAGAGAAGATCTTGGGGGCTTGGGACTGTCGGAGCAGGGAGCAGATGGATGAACAGATACAGAGGGAGGGTCTCCTGTGTTTGTGGATTGTGTATGCGGGGTTGGGAGTTTATGCAGACGATCATGCACATGGAGGGGATTAGAGCAGTTAGTGGATGTCTGGGAACGGACCTGTATCCCGAGTTTTCAACCAAGTTCCTGCTCAGTCTGCATCGCAGCAGTATGAGATCTGCATATACTTCGTGGAAATGTAAAGGGATGGATGGGAAGGTACCATAAAACCCCTTCCTAGAAACCACATGTGAACGTTTCCCCTGCTCCATAATTGCACACTCACAGATGAAGGCACCTTAAAATAGTTCTCATTATCCCTCCCTCCCGTGTGGGTGTTCTCTATCTTCGCCCAACCGAAGTGGGACCTGAGTAATTGCAGAGAAGAGAAAATGAGTAAAACAAGATGCCTATTTTCTATTGTGTGGAAAAGAAAAGTTAACTTGGGACAACCACACCTAGGTTGTGCAGACTTCTCTCTAGCTGGCTTCTCACGGGGCATGGTGGAGAGGCAGGGGTAACTGTCATTCATTCCCAAGTGCATCATTGCCCGAAGCTCAGTCTCCCTTCTGATTCGAGATGCCCTACTATGGAGACTTTGGAAGTAAACCCGGGAAAACGTCAGCAATAGCAGAGCCATTGTCTAGGGGCACCGTGGTCTTGCAGGGAATCAGAGTTGTCTATGAGAAGGGATTTCAGAGAGCTCCTTGGTTTTTCTGTAGAAGGGAAGGTATGTCTTGGTGTGAAAGGTCACTAAGTCAGGTGTGACTGATGAGTGACAAGGCAGGGTTGTCACCCTCGCCTTGAGCTTTCCGTTTCTTTCTGGCGTGCTTAGGAAAATAACGTCCGTTATTGGTCGGCTCATCAGCTGTTTCCTCACTGCACTGTAAGCTCCAGGAGGAAGAAGCTGATGTCATTCTCTTAGCCTCCACAAGAGCCTAGTTCTCATTTGAGCAGTCAATTGGCAGGTGGCTAGCACATCTTCAGAGACCCTGCCAGGACAGTGAGGCATCCCCAGGCCTTCCTGTGATAGCACTCCAGTGCACATTCCATACTTGTGTTAATGCAGATATATATGTTACCTTGGAAAGTTTATGTGTTTTCGGAAGAAGAGGACCAGACACTTAATAAAGATAAATAGCCCAGGTGATCCAGCCTCAAAATGCCTCTGTTGCAGTGTCCTCAACAATCCGCATACAGAATAACTTCAAAGCTGCTTATGGAGATGGTCCAGCCTCACAGACTACTCCAGTCAAGACTTCATATAAGGCCCCGTGCTTTCCATCACACAGAGACTGGACCATAAATGATGCAGCTACCTCTCCCAGGACTGGACCATTCTCTCAATTTTCTCAAGGTCCCCTAAAGATGCTGTCACCCCAAGATAAGCAGTCTAGAGAACACAACACCCATATTCTCAAGAGGTGGGATGGGTGGTTTTCGGTCATTCAATGGATTATGAATGTTTCTCATCATTTAGGGGTGTGTTGGTTACAAGTTGTTGGCCATGGTTAGGGAGAAGCTGAGCAAAAGAGATTAGATTCAGGGATCTTGTTCTGAAAAGAGAAAAAAAGGGGATAAAGGAATGATAGGATAGAAGAGTAGATTACTGAATCTACTTTAAACTAAAAAGCAACTATTAATCTCATTGGTATGGATTTTTGTATATTGATACAAATTTAAGGTTATTTTTATAATATGTGTATTTTTTGTTTCTTCTTTTGTTTAAGGTATTGTACCTGTGCAACTCATTTAACAATGTAATGTAAATTTCTAGACCTTGAAAGTTATTATTACAAACTCTTTTGGATAATTAAGAAATACAGGTTAGTATTAGTACTCTAACAATCGAATTTGTGGCCATGGTAGGTATGTTTTCAAGGTCAAAAATATTTTAGATAGACAGATGGTCTTCAAACACTTCAAAGAACTTACAGAATTTAAAATGTTTTAATAACATAAACTTTTTCATGACAATGAGACACATTTCCTGGCAGCATCAATTTACTTCAAAAAAGGATGATGGATGTCGAAGAACCTCCATTTGGAGTTGGCTTCCAATGTGGCAAAGCTAACCATTTGGGCAAAAAAATACTCTTGCCTTGACTGTTGACAATATGCATCTGTCAACTTTATAAGTCCATTTTGACTGTACAATTAAACTCTAATATATTCCAATATATAATTCCATGCCATATGAAAGGATGGCATGTAATAAGTGATGAGGACTCTGTAGCCAACAAGATTTATTATGTCTCATCCAGTCTCAGAGCCGTCCCGTGTTGAGGGATCAGCATATATGTCATCTGTCCTATAGACTTTCCTGGCTTTTTCCTTTATGTCTGTAGCCAAAATCCTCAGGATGTCTCCCCCAATCAAATCTGATCTTTATTAATTTTGAAGATACCATAACTTTTTGTTTCCTGTGGAAACAAAGACATGATCTCTCCACCAACACAACACATTTCCCATTATGAACTTCCATTTTGAAGCCAAGACACCCCTAAATTATATAGGCTGGTTTAATTCAGCAATCCCTTTCACAATCAGTGTCTCTCAGAAGCTGCCATTCTCTGTTCATTAACATTTAAAAAATTTAAAATTAGCAAAACATCATATAAGGTCCAAACTCCCTATGTTACAATATTTCCCATCCTTATGTGGCTTATCCTTTTTTAAAATTTATTTACTTTCTCTTTAAAGACTTTGTTATTTTTAAATTATTGATTATGATTGTTATGATTATTTTTATGACTGTCTATACTTATTTTCTACTGTACCTATTTAAAGGTTTGCTTGGTCTGGACTGCTTTACCAAATGCCTGTAGCTATGTACTTTCAATGTTCTCTGATGCATGAGTCAAATCTTAAACTGCTAACTACGGCTACACTCTCTACCTCTAGCACATGACCTGATGGCTGGCTCTGCCCACTTCGGGTCAGTGAGTGGGGAGACTCATGCCTGTGGGCTGGCTGGAGCCAGTCTATCTAACCCAGTGCTCTTATCTGGTCTTCTGCCACCAAGTAGCATGCAGCCTGCTGCTCATAAACCCCATTTAAATGTTCTGCCTCTCTATGCCCTTTGAGCCTACCCAAGAGACTGCTTTTTCAGGCCCTATGTGGATATCCAGCCTCCATGTTGGACGTCACAATTGCTTGACACTCCATGCCATTTCCAGGTTATTTCATCCAATCTTTCTCCTAGAAACTTCTGAGTCTGATGTACCCCTGTGTATTGATGTCCCTTGCTGCTCATGTAACTTTTGAGTCCTTTGGTTCAGTTCTAGACCTAAGTCTAGATACCCATTGTGCTGGGTTCTGCACCTCCATTCTCAGTGGATGCTTGTTCTTCTCTCCATTCAAGTTAGAAGGGGAGTTCAAAGTCATCTAGAGTGATGGTAGACAGGTGCAGAAGGGAAACTCTGGGAGGCAGAATGATGAGTCATGACTGGTCTATTATGGGGCCTGTCCACATGGCCAGACCTCTTCCCAGCAGCTGGCATTTGGGAGCATTTCAACCTGACCAGTCCTGGAATGATGGCCACTTACTGGCACTTCCACAAAGAGCTTTTCTCACTTTCCCTCAGTTTACCTGGGGGCACCCCTCCCAGCCATGGCCATAACTCATTACTGTTATTTTTGCCTCTTTTTACAGATGAAAAAAAAATCAAGGGTTTGAATAGCCAGGATACTTGCCTACAGTCAGGCAGGATACAGAGCATAGTGGACATTCCCTGTGGTTCTGTGGGATACTGAAAGCAACCTTTTGCTTTGCAAATTACACAAGAACACATAGTAGCTTGAGCCAGGCTACTGGCACCACATTAACAAAAAGCTGAGACTGAGTCTCTGTTAGAATGCTTGCCTAATGTGCAGGAAGCCCTGGGTTTTGTCCCTCTACTGCCCCAAACCAGGTATGGTTATACATTCCCACAGACCCACAACTCAGGATGTAGAGTCATGAGGATTCGAAATTGAACATTATCCAAGGAGACAGAGTTCTAGGCCAGCCTGGGCTACATGTGTTGTTGGTTACTTTTTCTACTCTTGCTCTTTTGTCTTTGGCCTTTTGGGGGCCCACTACCCAGCTCCCAAATAAATCTCAGATAGAGGCTTATTCTTAGTGATAAATGCCTGGCCTTAGCTTGGCTTGTTTCTCGCCAGCTTTTCTTAATTAAATTATCCCGTCTACCTTTTGCATCTGGGCTTTTTCCTTTTCTTACTTCTATATATCTTACGTTCACTCTTACTCTGTGGCTGGCTGGGTGGCTGGTCCCTGGCATCCTCCTCATCTTGCTCCTTCTTCCACATTTCTGTGTTTTCTCTATGCCTGCCAGCCCCGCCTATTTGTTCTCCTGCCTTGCTATTGGCTGCTCAGCTCTTTATCAGATCAATCAGATGTTTTAGACAGGCAAGTAACACAGCTTCACAGGGTTAAACAAATGCAACATAGAAGAATGCAACACATCTTTGCATCATTTCACAAATGTCCCACAGCACAAACAGATGTAACACATCTTCAAATAATATTCCACGACAACATTAGACTCTGTCACTAAAGAAAGAAATGATGGGCTGGGGATTTAGCTCAGTGGTAGAGTGCTTGCAAGGCCCTAGGTTCGATTCTCAGCTTTAAAAAAAAAGGGGGGGGGGAGAAATGGACATGTCCACCTCCTTTTACATAGAATTCTTTAAAAAGCCATCGTAAAATATATTCGATATGAAAAGTATGCCACTTCAAGTTTTTTGTTTGTTTGTTTTTTTGTTTTTTTGTTTTGTTTTGTTTTTTGAGACAGGGTTTCTCTGTGTAGCTTTGCACCTTTTCCTGGAGCTCACTTGGTAGCCCAGGCTGGTCTTGAACTCACAGAGATCCGCCTGCCTCTGCCTCCTGAGTGTTGGGAATAAAGGCGTGTGCCACCACTGCCCGGCTTCATCTCAAGCACTTTTAAGCATACAGTTCTGCAACACTAAGTTCATTCTCTTTGTGGAGTATCCTTCATATCTACACCTCTCACCATCACACAGACCTAAAATTCTGAACCCATGAAGCAGCTCCCTCCCTTCCCCAGCTGGTCCTGGGGAGACACTGCTCTGCCTCCTGTCTTTATGTCTTTTCTACCCTCTTACTCAGTGGAATTACACAGGATTCAGCCTTCTAGTACTAGTTAATGTCACTGTGTGATGGCCCATGTCAGTCAGGATCTTCCCCTTGAATTTTGAGGCCTGTTCTTTGGAAGTTCACCCATGCTTGGGGTATCCATTTATCTGTCCATGGACACCTGGGTTCTTGTACCTCGTGTCAGTTTTTGAAGGGTGCCCTTACAAAGTGCCACAGACTGGGCAGCTTCAACAGCAAAACAAAACAAAAACAATGGGAAATTCAAGGTCAAGGAGCCAGCTGCCTTGGTTTTTCCTGAGGCCTTGCTCCTTGGCTTGTAGATGGTTGCTTTCAAATGGGACGCTCATAGAGTCTTCCATATATGCCTATCCCCATGGTCTCTGGCTTTTATGAGGACATCAGTCTTATTGGCTTGGGTTCTGATCCTTATGGCCTCTTTGAACTTTATTTACATCTTTAAAGGCCCCATCATTAAGAATAGTTACATTGAGAAAAGAACTTCAGTAGAGGAACCTTGGAGACAAAATCCAGCCTGTAACACCTCTAATCTCTTGAAATGCCATAGATGTGGGTATGCACAGAACTGTCTGAGCCTTCACTTTCAATTCTTTCAGGTGCAATACCCGATAATGGAGTTGTGTTATATGGTATTTATATTCTCAGGATCAGGACCCACCATGCTATTTCCTACAGTGACCCATCATGTCACATTTCCATGACATCATCTAACTCTTCAGTGCACCTTTGTGCTTTTGAAGTGCCCACTCTGGTGTCCTGGTGGCCAGTTTCCTTGAAATTGTCCTTGGTGTCCACCAGCTGATCGGTTACTAATGACCAGATTCTTCCGGAAACTTGGTGCCTTTGTTCTTTTCTACTTCTCCTCTCAGTAACCTTAGGCTCTCAGCTGCTGGAGACATGTCCAGAAAGGAGAAGAGGGCCCTGGAAGTCATCTACTCTCAGGCCGTGGTGCTTTGTCTTGAGCTGGGGTTGTTAGGAATCACCTCTGAGGGCTGACGTTGTTCCTGTCAGCTCATGAGCAAAGCTGTGCATGGTGGAGGAGGGACCTGAGCTGCCGAGGTGCCCACTGACTTCCAAATGTCTGGGGAAGTTTCAGACATCCCTCAGGGAGCGTCATGCAAAGACACTGCTGTAGCATCCTCTCAGTGGATGAGGGCATGGGCGGGTGGGGGGTGGGGGGTAGGGAAGGGCGGCTGGCACAGGTAGAAGGGAGGAGAGGGTGATGTGCGGGGAGATGCTGGTTAAGTGTGCATATGAGAGTGTATATAAGGCAGGGGTGTGAATTAGAGGCACAATGTGAAGGAATGGGGGTTGATGGTTGATGTGCAGGTATTGGACATGCATGAAGGAGAGGAGAAGGGTGTGAAAGTGTATGTGTGGGATAGGCAGAAGAGTGGGGGGGGTTATATTAGTATGAGAATGGTAGGTAGAGGGTGGGATGTGTGTGTAGAATAGGGTATGTAAGTGTGGGTTGGGGTTGGGGTAAAAAGGCGCATATACAGTGCGAGCGAGGGCATTTGGGGGTTAGGGTATATGTATGAGTGTGTGGTGTTAGAAGCAAGGCTGTGGGAGGTTGTGTGTGTGGGGGTATATGGGACAGGCAGGGGTGGAGCTGTAGAGTGGGGTGCTCTAGTGCGTGCCTGTGTGGCATATGTGAGGGGGCGAGTCGTGTGAGTGTGCATATGTTGGAAGGTTTGGGTAGGAGAATAATCAATTGCCCTGCTCCCCATGGCCGCCCTGCCACAGCTGGATGGAGGTGGGTGGAATTGCTCCTGTGACCTGCTGAGCTGTCCTACTGTGGGGTCGCAGGCAGTGCCCAGCAGGGACTCAGGCATGACTCATATTCACCTGCCTGGGAATCAGTGTGCTGGGCTGCTGCATCCTAGGTGCGTCAGTCTGCGTGACTTGTTCTTACTAAGAAGAACCCGAGAGAAATTTCAAGTGCGACATGAAGGGGTAGGCGGGAGATTGGACTGTAGGCTGGAAAGGATCAATTGCTCTCCCTCAAGTAGCTAAGTTAGGCTAAAGGGACCAGGGCTGTCTCCCTAGACTCTGTTCTCTGGAGGAGGTAGCCGCAGCATCCCCCTGCAAGAGAAGTAACTTTAGAAGGCGTGTGCAGCAGGGTGAGGGAGCCCAGAAGCCCCTCCTAGATGCCAGGCAGCCTCTGCAGCAGTTAACTCTTTGCCTGCCGCGATCTGCCGCAGTCCGTGTCTTAGAGGGACCGTGGCTTTTTATGAATGGTAGCCTGGGAGTGGCCTAATATCTGGCTCCTGATGTCAGCCCAGTGAGTGAAACAGTTGCGGAGCGTAAAGCCTCTACACTTGGGAAGCAGACACCTTCTGAGATTGGCGCTCCAGATGCAGTGTCTCTTGCTGACGAAATCACAGGTCCCATGTGTCACAGATAAACCGTTTACGTTAGGATTTCAATGAGCCAGAAATTGAGACTGCACGTGGACCAATGCGCATCTGACTTAGGCATCAGCTCCTTTTCCTAAAGCATCTGCAGTCAGCCGGAGACCCCTTTCCTGCCAGGCACCGGAGAAAGGTGCTGGAGAGCTGCAGACCCAGTGCTGTGTGTTAGGCATCCGCTTAGCTGGCTTCATGTTCTGCTTTTGTTGGCAGAATTCCTTGCTGAAGCTCCAAGCCCTCGAATCTGATCTGTGCTCTGCGTTTCTGGCGAGCCAGGAAGAAGATGGCCAGGTGCATGGAGTTAAGGACCCATCCCCAGCTTCCACCCAGAGTGTGCCTGCTGACAACGTGGATTCTGCAGGTAAGAGGCAGAGTCTGGGGATGTCCCAAATGATACTCTGGAGACAGCTCAGCCTTCACCTGGACTCCTGAGGGAAATGATGTAACATCAAAGCCCAAGCCCAGGGGCTGGTGAGAGAGAACAGAGAGAATTTAGGATTAGCTGCAAGGCAGACTTTACTTAAATGAGAGTAGGCTGAAAGCACGGGTCACAACTTCTTGTCATTTTTCTGGTTGTTCTGTGAGGAGGAGAGTTCTTTTCTATTACTGGATGTAGATGGTCTGTTCTGTCTTAAAACCTAGCATGCTTTTGAGTTCCTGCCGACCAGGGGACTTTCAACCCCACTACCCTCCACTGTTTAATTGATTGTACAATGATAGAGAATTCTCATCCGATCGAGAATGCAGGGGTGAGTGTTCAGCTCTTGACTCATTCTGAGCGTGTATCCTTGTTCTTGCTTCTTCTGTATTTTCATCTCAAAAAGTCTCAAAATGTGTGTGATTGTGTGTGTGTGTGTGTGTGTGTGTGTGTGTGTGTGTGTGTGTGTGTGGTTTTTTTCTAGTTTTAATCCCGGAGACGGCTGATTGGCTAGCCAACAGAAGGCAAATTAATGCTCTCAGGAAGAATTAGAGAGGAAGGAAACACCAATTTACCTGAGTGGAAATGAAGAGGGGAGCTTATCCTTCTCTCTACAAATAGGCCAGAGGCTTGCAGACAACCCCTTGGGTGGGATGGAGGGGAGAGAGAGTGGGGGGGAGGAGGGGGGACGGGGCAGCAGGAAAGGGCTTAGGTGAGCTAGCTCTAGGAGAAGCCCCTAATCTCCAGGAGCCAGAGAAAGAGATTGGAAATAGCAATTTGATTCAGAAGCATGAACAGCAGTCCTCAACACACCTCTGTTTAAGACCGTCTCCTGTGGCCAAAGCAGGCTGAAGAGTCATCTGCCATGTTAGAATTTGTTTTAATAACAGTGGCTATAGGAGCGAGCCGCTGAGGGTAGCTATTCTTTCCTGTTATTTATATTCCCATGATGTGGGCACTGTTTGTGCATTTCATGATTAAAAAAACCCACTGAAGTGAACGGTGAAATAATACTCATTGGTGTGAGGACCCAAGGCCTAGTGGGACACAGCTGGTGAGTGGCAAAAGACTTCCCTGCAGCCGCCATGTGTCATTGACAGGTGGTGGCCTTCTTGGGTGGTAGGTAAGCTCCCCTCCTGTACTGGCCACCGTGATTGGGTCAAATACAGATAGACTAGGGTAGGGGTCCAATCAGTGTCTTAAGTCAGATTGTTACAGTATGCCTCCACTTCTTCAACTTTGTATTTTGTCTCCTCCAAACAAATAGCACATACCACATGTACGAAAGTCTCAAGCAAAATTTAAATTGACCTTTGAATTGTCTGATGTTTGCATGAACTGTCCAAGTATATAGCACAGAGTGTTTAATATTTGTTGTGTACTGGATATAGGTGGTTTTTTTTTTGGTGTTTTGATGATTTTTAATTTTTGGATATCAAGATTATTTTGCATTTTTTTTGTCTTTCTGGGTCAACTGGATTTTGAACAAGCCTTAAATCGGTGGGGGTGCACGTCTTTAATCCCAGCACTCGGGAGGCAGAGGCAGGTGGATCTCTGTGAGTTCAAGGCCAGCCTGGTTTCCAAAGGGAGTTCCAGGAAAGGCGCAAAGCTACACAGAGAAACCCTGTCTCGAAAAGCAAAGCAAAGCAAAGCAAAACAAAACAAACAAACAAAAAAACCACTTGTGAAATATAAATAAATTCTGAGCTTACCTAGGGACTGCTCACAGAGAGGCACAGCAATGCCTTCCGTGTTCAGTGATCAATGACAGGCTCTGAGACAGGGCTTGTGGTTTAAGTATTGGATTCTTTTTTTTTTTTAAGTTCAGGTGATTAGACTCTGGAAAATTTAGAGAGCTAGGTGTTTTCATGGTCCCTAGAGAGTTTCTCTATGTAGCCGAGGGATTGTCAAGATGGTCAGAATTTGTAAAACACTTTGGCGTGTGTGAGGTCTGGTTTGGTCTCACGCACTTCCAAGTCATACTTCAACAGGAAGCCTGTACGTTTTATGACTCACGGGTTCCTGTTCAGAACAGTAGTTTGTTTTGTGCTAACTAAAATGTAATTACATAATTTCTTTCCTTCTTCCGACTCCTCCCACTACCTCCTTAAATTCCTGGCCTTTTTTTTTTTTTTTTGTTATAATTCTCCCCGCCTCTCCCCATACAAACTGCTGAGTCTGTTCAGTATTTTGGGCATGTACATTATTTCAGGGCTGACTCCTTCATACTGGATTACCAATTAGGGGACTCCTCCCTGGGGGAAGGGCTGCTTTTCTTGCCCTCAGCCTCCTACAGTTGCCTTAGTTCTTTGTTCAGCGGTATGGCCGTGTGACCTTTCCCCTTCCATGTCCATAGATTGATTAGCAGTTCTTAATTGGTAGGAAGTGTCTGTATGGACTCCTGTTTGGAACTATGGGTGTGTGTGTGTGTATTACCTGTGCATGAGTACATACGAGTGCATGCACATGTGTTTAAATCTTTGGTGAAAAGAGGATTGCATAAGATTATCATAAATGACCACAAGTCCATAAAAGATTATATTAACTGAAATTTAATTTTCTTAAAGTCTTACCCTCTAAACCTGTGCTTGATGCTAGTATGAGAGGAACAAAATCCACCGAGTGGTTTTTATAGGAATTTGTGGATATAATTTGCCACCAGTGACTACTGATGGTAAAATTCACAAGTATATATTGATGTCACTCTAAAAAGTGACTCGACTTTAGACTTAGTACATGACTTACATTATTTAAATTTTACAATACATGTTTTGACAGTTTGATCAAAGAGTGGTAGTCCCTTGTCTGGTGGTTCAAATAGTGGTCTTGACCTTCATTCATGGGTTGTAAAGTTCCTCCTTGCCCAGTAAGATGTTTGAAATGGCTCCCTGTTCTGTGAAGCTAGTTTCATACTGCACCTGCTACAAGATGGGTTTCCTATTGTCCTGTAGGCACAGTGTGTTCTCATTGGCATTATAGAGGCTTCTTATACACCATAACCACTAGGAAGATTTTCCCGCATGGAGGTTTTCAGGCTTTACCTTAGAGCTGCGTCTCCCAACCTATGGGTTTCAACCCCTTTGGTGGGGGTGTCAAATGACCCTTCCACAGGGGTTGCCTAAGACCATCCTGTATATCAGATACCTACATCACGATTCTTAACAGTAACCAAATTATAGTTATGAAGTAGCAACAAAAGCGATGTTATGGTTGGGGATCACTGTAACATGAAGAACTATATTAAAGGGTCTCTATGTTAGGAAGGTTGAGAACCACTGCCTCAATCAGTCTTGGAAGTCCTAAACTCTGCATATTTTATAAAAACTCTGAGTAACAGAATCCACTAGTTAAGTGGACAATGTCTTAGGGAGAGAATGTCAAGGCTTCTCTGACTATAGTTTTTGTTATCATAGACTACAGGGAACTTATGACTCAGGACCCGGGGCCAATCAGCTTCATCCATTAATACCAAGATGAGGAAGGTGTTCATGCACCAAGGTCACAGGCAGGTGTGATGGTACATGGTCAAGGAAGGGGACATAGACAAATCTTAAGAATACAGGGGTCTCTAGAGTGAAGTGATAGGGTAATTTGAGAGCATTGAAAGGATCAGGGACTGTTCTTGCTTATGGAGGACTGTTCTGGCTTTGGGGTAAAATGTCTCTCACATGCTGAGGAGTCCCAGTCCCAGATAATCTTGCATAGAGTATCCTACCTGTAACTTGCAAAACATATAGTGTAGGACAGAAATTAATATGGATTGGATATTTGTGTCTCCTAGTCTTTGGAGAAGGGGCCTTCTGGATGCAGCCCACATGTATGGGACACTTCCTATCCTAAGTGTCCAGAAAACTAGCTGACTGGCTTTCTGTTATCTTAGGGTACAGTGAGAAGTCAGCTATTTGTAGCCCCGGAAGAGGGCTCTCTCAATGGCTTGACATGGCTGGTGCCTTGACCTCAGACTTCCCACCTGCAGAACTGTGAGAAAGGAACTTTCCTTGTTTTTCAGCCCCCTGGTCTCTGGGAGTTTGTCAGAGTCACTCAGACTAAGGCAGAAATCCATATGGTAGATGCAAAACTCACTGTAGCTGCATCAGTGCCTCATCACTTGAGTAAATATTTTCACTCTGGTATTAGTGTTCTGGTGTCACTGGGTGAAAAATGGCTTGAGGGTTGTCTTGACAGTGGCTTTTCATTTTGAAGGGTACACAAGGAAGTCTACAATGTTTTAAATCTACATTTAAAAATGCCTTTAAAACTGTGGGCATGAAACATTTCTATTTATTTTAACAAAATGATGATGCCTTTAGGATCATTTTCCATGCTATTCCTGCCAATGGGAGTAATTTTCTCAGCTTTCCTGTTACATCTGTGTATTCTGTGCGAACTCAAGGACAGTCTGGCATTCCATGTGGCTGAACATACCCTTTGTTCTGTCTCTCCAGGGATGACTGATAGAGTGGAAGTTTGAGTGAGCACCATCCCCAAAGATAGCTGAACATCCATTGCTACAAATATTCTTTCAGAAGCACATAGCTTCTTTTTGTAAGATCTTGATTTATAAATTCTCCATTTGAGTAAGACACTGATATCTACCATCTGTTTTCTCTTCAAGGATTCTGCATAATCTATAGATCTTGTCTTAGCCTGAGTCAAAGAGAGCCCTGTCTTCCCATTCCTAATTCAAAACACTGTACTTGACCAGACTTGCAAGTGACTTGGAAATCCCAGTGAATCTCCAGATGACAGGGTTACACACCTCAAAATGAAAAATTGAAATGAGGGATGGAGCTAGATGCTGGACAAGTTTCCCAGAACTCAGCACCACAGTGGGGTGTCACAAAATATGTTCTTACAGGAGCAGTTTACAGTTGGATTTATAGAACAGAAAAGTATCTCAGGTGTCCCAATAGTTGGCCATCATCATTCATATGACCTGTTCCCCAGCATCAGATAGGCTATAAAGATTGGGTTAGAGAGGATCTGTATCATTCCAACTTCAGGAGCTCACATGATCCCCAAATATCTCTTTGATGCTTTATTACTTACATGGTTATGTAGAAGTGCATGGGCTTTTCTGGGTATATATACCTGCAAACATTTCTTGAATCTTTTATATATCTATTATTATTATTATTATTATTATTTTATTTTATTTTATTTTTTTGATTTTTGAGACAAGGTTTCTCTATGTGACAGCCTTGGCTATCCTGGAACTTGCTCTGTAAACCAGGCTGGCCTCGAACTCAGATCTATCTGTCTTGCCTCCCACGTGTCCAAGTGCTGGGATTAAAGGCATGTGCCACCACTGCTTGGCATTTTTATATATTATTTTTATGTATAAAAATAAATATATTTTTTATGTATATGAATATTTTGCCTGCATGTACGTACATATATGCACCATGTGTGCAGTGCCTACGGAGGTCAGAAGAGGGTGTTGGATCATCTGGAACTGGAATTACACAAGGTTGTAAGCTGCCATGTTGGTGTTGGGAACTGAACTTAGGTCCTCTGTAAGAACAGTGAGTGCTTGACCTCTGAACCACATCCCAGGGCCCTTTCTAGAGCCTTCTGATCTTCCCAGAATATACCACCATCTGTTTGAAGTAAAAAAAAAAAAAAAAAATTGGCTACTGGTGTGAAAAGTAGCCCTAATGTGTTTGCCTTCAATTGATTTTTCAACTGGGCTCTATTTCCTGTTGCTGCTGTTGCGCACGTTTGGCAATAGTGGAAATGGATTTGCTAGTTGTATCTGGGGTGGGTGCGTGTACTGCTGGCTGGGGACCAGGGATTCCTGCTAAGCATTCTATAGTGCATCGAAGCTGTGCCCTCCCTGAGAGAACTGCCAGCCCCTGAATGCCAATAATGCTTAGGCTTGGAAGTGCACCATATTGCATTGAGGTTGAGTAGCACCAACACAAACGAACCATGTTCTCTTCGCTTGCTTCCAAAGGTTGAGTGGATTTTTCTATCTTATCTGCTCCATAACCTGCTGAGGCCAGCTTCATCATGATCCTCAGATTAAAGAGGGGAAAAAAAAACAGTATAACTTGGCTAAAGGTGCCACAGGTAGTGGTGGGCAGGGATTGGGAACAAAGGGGGCAGGGTGGGCTGGGGGCTTCCCCAGCTCTTCTCCACTAGTGTTCACCATCCACTCAAATAAGTTGGTAGCCTGTGCGCACTTCCTATAACTGCTTTGTCTTCTAACTGTTTAAATCTATTCCTAGACTGAAGCTTCAAGACTCAGATTTGTGGTTAATTTGTCATGTTAGCATCTTGAATCAGAACTGCCCACAGGCACTTGTGCCTTTCTTGAGTGTGTTGCTGGATTAAATTAGAATTTTATTCACCAACGTGGGCAGAGGCAGTTTATGTGGTGATATTTTGTTTGTAGTCTAACAAATAAAATTTGCCTGAAAATCAGAGGACAGAGCCAACCACTAGGTTAAACATAGAGGCCAGGCAGTGGTGGCACACACCTTTAATCCCAGCATTTGGGATCTCATGCCTTTGCTTCCAGTATGTGGGAAGCACACACACACCTTTAATCCCAGCACTAGGAAGGTTGAGACAGGAAGTGATATGTCTGGGCAGAGAAAAGCATATAAGGCAGCAGGAGACAGGAATTCAGTCTTTTTGGCTGAGGATTCTGGGGCATTCAGTCTGAGGATTCATGGAGATAGGATCTTTCCCTTTAGGGTGAGGAATTGGCGAGGTAAGAAGTGTACCTTCTCTCCAGCCTCCGCCAAGCCCTGTTAGTTCAACAGCCCACTTATAAAATAAACACACAGACAATGATAGGTATGAGCTAATGGCCAAACAGTTTAAATAATATAAGTGTCTGTATAAGATGAATTAGGATTTGTGCAGCTCCTCTTAGATGCCATTTTAGAAATGTAAAGTAAGATTAATCTAGGATCTATTTGTAAGCATTGGTACCGACATGTCTGTCAAAAAGACATTAATTCAACTTTGCCCTTTGCTACGTATGTCAAGAGAGTTTGTGTTCACTGCAAAACATGGTCCAGTTATTTGGTTTTACTTTGAAATGACCTTGGTATGAGATTTAGACCATAGCCTTCTTGAAAGGTCAAATGTGTTATTTATTGTTCAGCTGGGTTCTGAAATAATAGCTCCTCACACATTTTCATGAGCTGGTCTGGTGACCTTTCACAGGCTATTTAATCTTCCATGCCTCAGTTTCCTTTTCTTTAAAATAGCAGAAAATTCTTAGTTTTATTGTGAAATTACACAGGATAATATGTATGAAACGCACCATGTATCGATCATGGTAAATATTCAAGAAATGTTAGCTATTATTATTTTTACCTTTTAAATTATTATTATTATTTGTGTGTGTGTGTGTGTGTGTACATACATGTCTTTATGAACTTGTGAAGGTCAGAGGGCTGTCTTTCAGGAATCAGTTGGCTCCTGGGGATTGGATTCAGGCTTTTAGACTTGGCAACAAATGCCTTTGTCCACTTAGCCTTCTCCATGGCCAAGTTATCACTATTTAACAGGGGGGCATTCTTACCCATTCAGAATTTACTTTCCATTAGTTCCACCTCATGATGATGACCTTTGTCTTTAAATACCGACTGTCTCATCATTTCTATCAGTGTCAGGGTGTGGGAGCAACATTCACAGTTCATTTTGCAGGTCCCCTCTAGAGTCTTGAATGTGATTGACATTGTACTAGTTTCCTTAAGCAGAAGCTATCTATACCAGCGATAATCTGTAGAGCAGATGGCTGAATAATCACATTTGTTGCACTAAAGTCTAGCCTGTGCTCTGCCTATGACATAATCTGACTCTCTAAGTTCTGCTAATTTTTTTCTCCCCTGCTTATAGTGATCTTTATAGTGATCTTCGTGTTTAAAGTAGGTCGTGTTACCTCAACACTTTGACCTGGCCATGTCCTTGTCTTAGGTCATTTCTACAGCTACCTTTTTTTTTTTTTTTTTTTTTTGAGACAGGGTTTCTCTCTGTGTAGTTTTGGTGCCTGTCCTGGAACTCACTCTATAGCCCAGGCTGGCCTCAAACTCACAGAGATCCACCTGCCTCTGCCTTCCAAGTGCTGTGATTAAAGGCGTGTGCCACCACTACCTACCTTTACAGCTACCTTTTAGAAAGGACAAGAATGTGAGTCCTATAACCCAAATTGCCTGATAGTTACTTAAATGGCTAGCCCAATCCAGAATTCCTTTCATCTGCTCTGTGGCTCATGGTCACCTTGGCATGGTGATACCTTCTGCTATCCATATGGGTCTCTTAGCCAAGTAAGTCCACCTGCTTTCCCAGTAGCCAGTACATTGAAATGACTCTAGGTTTATCCACTTTCTCTTTCCTGCCTTCATGTTGACCTACTAGCTCATTCAGAAGCTCAAATACTGCATACTTCCAATGAAACCAGACGAAATCCACAAGATATTTTTGGTTGACGTCCTCATTTGCTTTCTGGTGCTGTGATAAAATGCCAACCAGAAACCACCAGGGGGGATAAAGGTATATTTCAGCTTAGGCTTTTACAGTCCATCATTATCGGGGGAAGCCAGAGCAGGAACCTAGGCATTTTTCCAGCAGACGCGTGGAAAAGCATCGCTCTGGATGCAGTTTTCTGGCCTCATTTCCCTATATTGTGTACAGCGACTTCTCTTATCCAGCCCAGCCATACCTGCCTAGGGGTGGTGGGCTGGGTCCTCCTCCATCAATTAGCAACGAAGAAAAACGCCTTACAGATGTAGCCAGGGGCCATTTTCACTGGGACAATCCATCAGTTAAAGTTTCCTCTTCTTCCCAGGTGACTCTAGGTTGGGGTCAGGTTGACAGATGAAGCTAACTGTGACAGCTGGGTTTGTTTCCATAGCCTTCCTTCTGCATGTGACAATATTGCCCCTCCCATGTTGCCTGTTCTGAGACCACCAGGGCCAGATCTCTGAGACTTGGAAATCGTTGAGATCATGGACATGCTTTAGGCTTATTTCACTCCCCAAACCCACCAAGGCTGGTGGTTGGCCCTTGGACTGTATCTGAATGTTATCTAAGCGCCCACCCCCATGGCAAACCCAAGAGTGAAATTAATGAGTCTGCAGGACTCTGGCTTCTGTACTGTTCTGCCAGATCTGAACGAGCCCTCTCAGGCTCTTGCAGAGCTGTATTTAAAGTTTGAGTTGCTTTGAAAAATCCACATTAGGAAGATACATTTTTAAATCTGACTGACTCATTGTAACGTAACATCTGCTTCTGCCTGGGGTTGCAGCCAGCTCAGAAGTAGTCTCTTGGCCTCCATATACTGGAGGTAATGCTTTCTCTGCTTTGTGTTCCCTACTGTGCAGTGAGTGGGCTGCCAGAGACGCTGCAGCTTCCAGCAACAGAAATGAGTCATCTTCTACTTGAGGAACTGGTCAGACCACTTCCCCCACACCCCCTCATCACCCCCAGGATGGGTCAGCCTAGCTGTATACCTTCCCTGCTGATTGAAAACCAGCTTTGCATGGTTGCCCTGCAGAAATCTCAGAACAAGTGTTAGGACATAGTGAGTCACTCCACAGACACTTGATCATCTTCTTCTTCTTTGAAAATAAGCATTGATAGGAGGTCCAAGATGTTGAGGCATCAACTGATTGACAGCTCTCCTAGTGCACCCCATAGATGCTCCTAGGAGGTTCTCAGAATAATATTTATCTCCCTTATTTAGAATAGTTATTAAACTAACAGTTCTCAAGGAGATCACTTATCGATTTCCTATGCCTTATCCTAATGTCTCACTGAGGATGCATGGACAAGCTTTGGTTTTGTTTTGGAGATTTTTTTTTTAAAGATTGATTTCAGAGCCCCCTGCATGCAAGTGCAAGTGCTTGGCCCCCAAGCTCATTCCTAGTCCAACACTGGGAAGTTTAAGATGAATTTATTTTAATGTTGATTAGTTTAATAGGTGTGGGTAGCTAGCCAATCAGAGTAACAGCTTCTTTGATGTGATTCTCCTGATTGAACTGGAAATTTAAAAACTAAGTTGCAATCATATCTAGACACACATATAATAATGAAAAATAGGTTGCATGGATATGTTAAAAGTTCATAAGGATATGGCTTTATTTAATGACCTCCTGTCTTAGCCTTGTGAGGAAGGCATCATTAATCTCCTCATTCAGTAGATGAAGAAACTGAATTTTAAAATTTCATTTTTGGGCAAGTGAGTAAAGGTGCTTGCCTCTAAGCCTGACCACATGAGCTTGACCCCCAGGACTCACATTATGGAAGGAGAGAACCAACTTTAGAAAGTTATACTTTGACTTTCACATGGTACCCAAGTGGGGACACACACACACACACACACACACACACCACACACACACACACACACACTGTTAAAAGCTTCATTGTAGTCTGTTTCTGTGAGCCTGGGAAAGACCTAGGAGTCACACTAACAATTTCTGCTCCATTGCACTTAGACTGATGTCACCACTCTAGAAGCAGTGGGCCCAGGGTGGATGGAGCCAATGAATGGGGTGGACTTGAGTCTTTTACAATAACCAACTTTATTCAGAGCTTTGGACAATTTATACTCTGAGGGTTAGGAAAGGCCACATAAGTAAAGTTCTCAAGAGTTCAAGCTGTATACAGTCATAAGGACAAACCACACATGGCAAAAACATGTTTCCCCATAAAGGCATGTAAAGGAGAGTTTAAACATTTAATTGAATAACAGCAGCAAGCAATAATGAGTAGTCTGAAGTAAACTCACTCTTATCCGCTACACCTTGGAGGAGCACAAAAACACATCCCAAGAACAATTCCATGTTTTGAAGAAACTGATGTCACAAGACTCTTGTTTTGTGAAGTGTTCTCATAAGCACTTAGAATCCACAGGACTTCATTCCTGGACTGTTCTGATAGTTTAAGATGTCTTCTGCTTCACCTTTGTTTGTTTGTTTGTTTGTTTTTTCTTTCTTTTTTTAAATTATATTTGTGTTTTAATTTTACTTATCAGCCATGGGTTCCCCTGTCCTCCCCCCTCCCGTCCCCCCTAGCCCCTCCCCTCCATTCCAATCTCCTCCAGGGCCAAGACTCCCCTGGGATTCAGCTCAACCTGGTGGATTCAGTATAGGCAGGTCCAGCCCCCTCCTTCCAGGCTGAGCAAAGTGTCCCTGCATAAGCCTCAGGTTCCAAACAGCCAGCTCATGCACTAAGGACAGGTCCCTTTAGGAACCCCTGCCTCAAATTTTACATGAATTCAGGGTTTCTTTTTATAAAGTTTAAGATAACATCTGTTACAGGGATTTTGGAAATTACAAAGAATAATTTCTTTTATTGTTGCATGAGCACTTAACATGAAGTCCGTCCTTTAACCATTTATAAGTGGGGCCCTGCATTGCTAGCTTATAGAGCAAATCTCCCCTTGTGCGTCTTTTCATAGCTCTGTATTGTCTGGTACAAGGAAACAGAAGGAAGTTGTGAAACTGGCTGAATCCCCCCACACAGTATAGACCTGCCAGATTCTTGGCTCCCAGCCTCTTCCTCTAAACCATAACATATCATGCCATGGGTTCTGGTAAGCTGTCCCTTACTTTGGAAGAAACAAAGATTATGTCCTCAGGATCCTTGAGAAGCCACCAAGTTCAAGGTGGCCGTACATTTCTCCCTGTGGGGTTGGAAGAGGCTGCCAGCTCTGCTCCCAGATGGCAGTGCTGGCCTCTTTTGAGCAGAGAGCTCAATGAATCTGTCTACACAATTGTACACACAAATACACTTGCCAACCGATTTAATTAAACCTGTTTTCAATTCAAATGGTTATGTTTGGACAAGAACTAAGGCTCTACCAAACTACCAGTGGCATTAGCTCTCTAGAGGAACAGAACTCATATAATGTATATGTAAATGTATAGTATACTATAGTATAAATACCATATGTAGTTATACACACATACATAAACATACACATATACACACACACACATATATGATACACACACATATATAAATGAGATTTATTAGGATGGCTTATTGGCTGTGGTCCAGCTAATCCAACAATGGATGTCTACCAATGGAATGTCCAAAAATCTATTAGTTCTTTAATCTACCAGGCTGGATATCTTAGCTGGTCTTTACTATACTTTAGAATCCTGAAGTAGGTTTTTCTCTTATCATTGCTGCTTCCCTCCCTCCCTTCCTCCTCCTCCTCCTCTTCCTCTTCTTAAGATTTTATTATATTGTGTATATGTGTGTGTAAAAATAATGCCATGGCACATGTGAGGGTCAGAGAACAACTTATTGGAATTGGTTTTCTCCTCCAATCATGTGGGTCCCAGTGATTGAACTGAGCTCATTTCAGCTTAGTGTTTACCTACTGACCCATCTCACTGGCCCAGGGCCATTGCTGCTGTGTATTGAACTCTGTGGTTTCTACTGGACACTTTCTGGACATCATGCACATAAGGTAAGTCCTTATTTTAGAGAATGACTCCTCACCCGTCTTCCTCTGTTTCCTTCCTCTCTTCCTACTTCCTCTCTTCCACTCCTTTCCTGACAAATACATAATTCTGTTCATCCCCCTTTTCCTCACAGTCTGTGTCTTTTGCTCAGACTCTCTTATTCACTCATCTCCTTCCAGTGTGCCCTCTGACCGTGCAAATTATATGAAATGTGATCTTTGTGCTGTGCTGACTTGAATAACCCATTCTGAAATTGTCGTCCAACACCTTTGTTGGTGGCTTTGTAATATTTTCTGTCTAGCTTTTGTGAGAACAACATGACAGTGTTTTGAAAGCTTTTCATAGCTCCAGAAGGGAGACATGACAGAAACATGTCGTTATCATTGATGTTATGATCTTTATTTAGGAACATGACAGCCTAAGGCTCTCTGTCACTTCTAAGTCTGGATCTCTCATCTTGTTTTCCCAGACCCTGTGCCAACTCATAAAGATGCGCAGAGTGACACCGATGGAACACCAGAAGACCTCCAGTCTGCAGGCACCAGCAGGCTGCTCTATCACATCACTGATGGTGATAATCCATTGCTGTCACCACGATGCTCCATCTTTAGCCAAAGTCAGAGGTTCAACTTGGACCCTGAGTCAGCCCCATCTCCACCCAGCAGCCAGCAGTTTATGATGTAAGAAAGCCCACTTTGATGACCATCTTCATTTCATGGAGTTTCCCAAAGACATCCATAACACACAGTGAAATTCAGCTCTGAAATAGAGCAGTTTGCCCATGGAATACAGCCATGAGACTGTGCGATAAAGCAAGGTTCTCCCTCTCTAGTTGGGAATACCACTCCTATATTGACCTGAGGTCTGAGGAAGAAATGGCCATGAGAGTCAAAATATGTTTGGATGTTTTGGGTAGAATGAGAAGTGTGTGTCTGTGCAAACATCTAGAGTGCCATTCTTAACTAGCTCAACATGCTTCCCATGTCCAACAGTGGATGGGATGTAAATTAGAAAGGCCCCCTTCAGCCCTCTGTTGGGTTCTAGAAACGTAGTATCTGAAAATCACCATTGTCCTCTCCGAATCAAATGAGCGTATAGCAGTATCTATATGCGCCCCCCCCCAACATTGGTCAGTTAGCAGTTATTGTAAGATGTGGTACCTGTAACCGACTCCCATTGGTCATTTATTCATTTCTTCCTGTGTGTCAGATGTGACCCCCACATTGGTCATTTTAGCAGCATCGCCCTATGTGCCTGAAGTGGGGTCCACACATACTCTGCATTTGTTCTTTGCATTTGAGACTGGAGTAAGTTCTAGGAACTATGTGGTATTCATTTTTAGCTTGCACAAATAATTTTAATGTGTAATTAAAAGGGAGACTCCCTTGGCAAAAGTATACACTGTCTGGACATCCCTAGTGTTTTTCTTCAAAACATACACTTTCTTGAGTTTATCCCAGACTGGGTTCCTATTGGATGGATCATGTATGATGAATCCAAGGGAATTAATGAGTCATTTTTTTTTTCTAAATTTTTTATTTTAATTTTACATATCAGCCATGGGTTCCCCTGTCTTCTCCCGCCCCCCCTCCCACCTTCCCCCTAGCCCCCCCCATTCCCATCTCCTCCAGGGCAAAGACTCCCCTGGGGATTCAGCTCAACATGGTAGATTCAGTCCAGGCAGGTCCAGTCCCCTTCTCCCAGGCTGAGCAAAGTGTCCCTGCATAAGCCCAAGGTTCCAAACAGCCAGCTCATGCACTGAGGACAGGTCTGGGTCCCACTGGCTCACAACCAAAAATTAATGAGTCATTATAAGTGCATGGAAATTGTGTGTCATGTGAGACCCTGGAGATATTTTCTGGAGAGAGGGCTGTTCCTTATGACATATTTGAAAAGGTTCTTTTACTCAAGATAGTTAACCACACATTTAAATCTCGCTTGAAAGCGCCAGTGACTGTGACTTGTGCAGCCTGTTAAAGGGGGCACCTCAGCAGGGCTGTCTGACTCCCAAGTTGAGCTTACCATGCTTTGAGAAATGTATTTCTTGAGCTGATACTTTGACATTTGTATATGAAAAGTCCCCAAGGACATTGGCCCACAATGCAATGCTGTGGTCAGAGGTCACAAGCAATCATGAGGGCTCCTGGTTGACTAGTCACATAAGGAGCTGCCCTCTGGACTTCTCTTGTCTCCCAGGTTCAAAGGTTAGGCAGCAGTGTTCTCGGAAGCCCCTTGCTGAAATGTTCTTTGTCCATCTCTAACCGTGGCAGGCCAAGAAGCTCTTCTCGATGCAGTGGTGGGGATGGTAAGGAGCCCCAGACCATCACACAGCTCACTAAGCACATCCAGAGCCTCAAGAGGAAGATTCGGAAGTTTGAAGAAAAATTTGAACAAGAAAAGAAATATCGGGTAAGTACCTCAGCGTTAACGAAATCGCAGATTGTGTCAGACAAGTGTGAGTTTTCTTGGGACTCTGTTCCTTGGTTTTGGCTTCCCCTCTTTGCTGGAGGGCAGCTCTGTACCCACTGGTCACCCACCCCCTACCCCCCGCTCTCCCATCATGAACTAAGTTTAATGGTGAGTCTGTCTTGTTTTACTTATAGGCAGCTGATCTCTGCTGGTTACATCCTACTCACTACAACTCTTATTTCTAAACGAATTGGTTATCCATTTCCCCAGTCTTTCTGAGCATCCTTATTGACACTAGGATTTTCTAGATCAAAAATTTGGAAACCTTCTGAATGTTGGACTTTCTTGACCCATGTGTTGATAAGGAAATAAGGACCCAACATGAAGAAATTCTGACTGTAGAACATAGTGATGGGAGGCACAGTTGTTTTTGTGCGTTTGTTTGTTTTGCTGGTTTTTGGTGTTCTTTTTTGCCATGAAAGAAATGTCCTGGTGGATGAGTGATGACTTCTCAGGTGGCCCCTGCTCAGGCCACTTGAGAACAAATGGCACCCACTTTTCCCAGCAGACACCGGTCCTTCTGCTGGGTCGGCAGAGTGGCCAGTGTAGCTTTGTCTTTTCTCACACAGGAAACCCCAGAGCCTCAGATTAGGGTCAGCTTGACCAACGCTGCTTTTGTTTATTTTCTCTCTTGGTGACCATGGAGTAGAGACAATTCAAATTCACAGAGAATTGCATGAAGATAGTGGGTCTCTCACGGATAGCCCAGAGCAGCTTGTTATTAGAATAAAATAGAGCAGGGAAAAATCTCCCGGACATCTTGAAATATTTAAAGACCCAATAGGCTGTCAGTACAGAGGCAATCGTAAGGTTCCAGTAAGTGTGTGATAAGTTTTTTTGGCCGGGGGTGGGGGGAGGATTGGTGAGTGGGTGATGTTCCCCCTCTCCCTTCCTGTCCTGCATGGCCTTGGCTTCACTGAGGTTTTTAAGGAGTGGTGTTTAGTTTTATGGAAAGTGTGAAATCAGATTGACTTTCAAGAGTGTCTAAGTAAGGATGGTACAGATTCTTCTCTTCATTGGGCAGTCATGGCTACTCTGTCCATGCAGAAGGGTGTCTCTATTGTCTCAGACTGTATCCTATGGATAAATAAAAAGTCTGGGCCCACTGAAGACTTCTAACTAGCTGTGAGCTATCCCTTGGGGCTTGGAACAGTTAATTAGCAAAGAGCAGGCTTGGGTGGCGGTGTCATAGGATTCTTAGTGCCCACCTTTGATAGCCCCAGTTTTCTGGGAGGAGCTAGTTTCACCTTTCATCTGCTGGAGTTTCCCAGACCTGTCACACCTTTGCTGTAGACACTGCAGAGTGATAAGTGGGGGTTCTATTGTTCACACTTGTGAGCTAGCAGTTCCTGAGTCATAGTGTTGTGGGGTTCAACCCAACACAAGCCCTCAGCAGCCTTGGGAGGACATGCTACTTGTCCTTCTGAGTCGTGCAGCAGTATCTGAGGTTTGCAGACACTGTTGGGGGGACCTGTGTGACACCCACTGCACCGTTTGCCAGGAAGAGAGCAGAAGGCCACCGGTATTACGAACCTTCTAGTGTGTTTGACCAACACCAGGCAGGCTCCATGACAGGCTCTGTCTTGGAAGAAAGTGGAAGGACTTGTGCACATTCAGTCGGCACTGGGTCCCCATCTGTGCTGGGGTTATTTTTCTCAACTATTACAGCCATCAACAATTCTATTTGGTTAGAATTTCTCCTGACGCATTTCACTCTCTCTTGAGAACTTTATAGCCAAGAGAGGAGACAGTCTCACCCACACATATACTCATACTGACACACCACATACACACCACACACATACACTCACACACCACAAACACTCACACATACCACAGACACACTCACACTCACAACTCCCCAACTCACACTCACACACCACACACATACCCTGGCATACTCACATACTACACACACACTCACACATACCATATACCTACACAACACACACACACACAGGCACTAGCACACACACACCCTGGCACATGCATGTTCATATGTACATGCACACACAAACACGTTTATGCAGCAGGCAGGGGTATAGATCAGTGGTTCTCAACCTGTGGGTAGCAAACCCTCAGGCAGGTTGTTAAATGACCCTTTCACAGGGGTCACCTAAGACCACCAGAAAATAGAGATATTTACATTATGATTCATAACAGTAGCAAAATTACGATTATGAAGTAGCAACAAAATAATTTTATGGTTGTGGGTCACCACAACATGAGGAACTGTATTAAAGGGTTGCAGCGTCAGGAAGATTGAGAACCACTTGTTTAGATGCTAGAGCAGTAGGTGGAGGTAGCTCATTACTTCATTACTGTATCAGTGTGTACCTTTTTTTTTTTTTAATATATACTCAGCATCTTATGCATCCTAGGAACCAGGGTATCTTCTCGTTCCTCATTTGTTAGGGTCCAGGGTGTGGTTAGAGGCCTGGCAAGCCAATTGTCATATGGAAGGCCTGCTTCCCTTCCCATCAGCCAGATTGTGATATTAACAGCTTCTCCTGGTGATTTCTGGGTCTCAGCTCCTGTGGGGCTTCTTTGTTTTTGTAATGCCCACAGATACATAAGTCTTTTCATGTCTGACAGATGAAGCCCTAAATAGGAAGGGATAGATCATCCAAATGTTCGCTTTCAATAGAATATGTTAAAGCTGGACAAAGCGAACCGGACTGTCTGTCTTATGCAGTGATTGAGGAACCAGGCCCAGAGAGGTGAAATAAATTCTAAGAGTCACACAGCAAAGAATTGAGTTAGGATAACCGAGGTCTTTGAATTGCCAATCAGCAGTCCTTCTAAAGTGTCTCATGAACCGCTTTTGACTTCGAACAAATCCACTGCAATAGTATCTGTAATAATATACATGGCTACTTCCTTTTACTCATCCCTAACAAAGCCTACAGTAGTGAGTTTGGGTGTCTGACTGCTCCACTAGACATTTCCAATCAGACGCAAAGAGGCTTGAAAAACTACTGAGAGTATGTGGAAACTTCTGTGATTTCGGAGCCATCTTCCACACAAGCTGAAGTTAAACTCAAGGCTCCATCAAGGGCAGAACAAGAAAAAGAAAATTCATTTCTGCCACTGATTTCAGGCTTTCGAGTCCTTCGTCATGAAATTCAGTTTCCACTTCTCCCTTTGTCCAAAGGGTGGTGAAAATCTTACTACTCTGTTGGTCACTGCCTTAAGATCCTGGTGTGTTTTGTGTAGTTTGTATATTCCTTTGGCTGTGGATGGGGTAGATTCAGCGAAGCATTGCTTACCTGCATAGATATGTTCTCAGAATAGAGAATTCGCTGAGTTCCAAGAGACCAAATGTAAAACTGTCATTCGTGTGTGTGTGTGTGTGTGTGTGTGTGTGTGTGTGTGTGTGTGTGTCTAGACAGATACCAGGCTACATAACAGGGTTCTAGCACAGGGCTTTCTTCTGGAGACTCTAGTTGGGACAACACTAAGCCTTATCATTATTATTTATTTCCAAAGGGAAGGCTCTTCAGGAACCCATGTCACTGTCCATGGTACTGACAGTCCAGGGCTCCATCATGGAAGGTCTAGTTCCCCATCTGTCCTCTTATGAGGGGAAAAAAAAAATCTGTGTGATTTTTCCTGCAGTCTTCCTTTCCACCTTGACTTTTAGATATGGGTTTCCGTGTCACCCCATAACCGACTGAATCATTCTGTGTCCTCTCAGTGAACCCAGCATTCATGCATATCTAATGATGTCACTCAAACGTCCTTGTCTCCTTTGACATCCAATGTGCTTTCCATCATCCCGTGCCTGTCACTGAAGACTTGCTCATCTCTCATGGGTGAAGTGGTTCTTCAAACACTGGCTGCTGACAGGGCTGGCACGTTAGCCTGTCACCCCTGTGCGGGAGGCACCCTGAGCCTCTCGGTTTGGGGGAACCATCTTTAGTCTGCTTTTCAGTTAGCGTGGTAGCTTTGGCTGAAGGACGCTCGTTGTGATCTGTGGTATAGAGGGTAAGGGTGTCTGGCCGCCTTTATCTACTGATTTCTCATTTGGGGGGGGTCACTTTTGTGCTCTGAGAAGGAATTCAGAAGTGAGTGATCTGACTGGCAGAGTCACACGTCTCCCTCCATGTGTGTTTTTCTGTGAAGACACATTCAGCAGGCCTGGTAGAAATGTCACTGCCACCACCCTCAATTGCTGGTGAGACGAAGCTAGTACCAGTCACTTTTGTGGTGTGAGCTAGCACTTCTGTATTGCTCGGTGTGCTCCTGGACCTGTTTACAGTGCTTTATAGATATTAATCCATTAATATGGAACTCTGTGGGGGAGACACTGTAATCCTCACGTATTTAATATGTGAGAAAATAGAGCACGGAGGATGTGAATAATCCGCCCAAGGTGACATGCATGGTAAGTTTCACTTTAATGCTAGCCCAGTGGGATCTTGAATTCTAATAGGGCTTAGAAGTAGGGCTGTCCCCCAAGAAAGTGGCTTTCAGGACCATTATCAAGTTTCAGAGACCATGGGGGTCTGCTTTCGTGAGCTTTGAGGACATGCCTGGTGGGTTCTCAATGGTTGGCTAGTGTTCCCCCATCAGGGCCCAGTCCTGAGCCACATGAAAAGCAGGAAGCATTCATTTTTGTACGATCACTGTGCTCATATCCATCGCTAGGGAGTATGGCCTGGGAATGAGTGATGGGCTGGGGGTGGCCTGCGAGGTGATGGACAGTGGGATGTCCTGGCATGGTTAGGATGTGTGAAAATGTGTGAGGTGTCTTGGCATGCTTCAGAATAAAGCCCATGAAGGAGTAGAAGGAGAGAACAGTGTCAGTCACTGGAACCCTGCCCCGATGCCTCTCCTACCTCAGGGTGTCTCGGATTATCTGTATGACTCAGCTGCTTAACAGTTTCGGTTGTCTTTCTTTTCTTCTCTCTCTCCTCCTCTTTCCCTTCCTCCCCCCCATCCTTTCCCCCCTCCCCCTTCTCCCTCCCTCCCCCCCTTTGTCACTCCCATGCACTTCCACTTTCCGCTCCTGTAGCCTTCACACGGGGACAAGACTTCGAACCCCGAGGTTCTGAAATGGATGAATGATTTGGCTAAAGGACGCAAACAGCTCAAAGGTGAGTGCCTCTTCTCTCAGAGAGCCACCAGTCAGGACAGCATAATGGCCAGAGCAATTGCAGGCCACTTCCGCCCGAGCCTTCTTGAGCTTGGGTTTCCTGCTTTGACTGACACTCCATGTGAGATGACAGACAGCCTTTGGCTCCCCACATCATTCAGGCCCTCTTAATAAACCTCCTGCAGAAGAGACCCAGGATCTCCAGCCAACCTGTGGGGTTCTAACCTCCCTGGTTACTAGATTGTGGGGAACCAAAGTAGCCTAAGGAGTCAGCCAGTCCACAGACCCACTGCATAGGTGAGCATGCTAAGCCCAGAGGGATGGTTATGTGGCTTGGAGGGACTGAGCCAGGGAGATGACTTGCCTCCCTGGCTCTGAGTCCACCCCTCTTTTTCCTTTGTCCTGTTCTGGGATGGAGGTATTATTAACACTAAGGACAGTCACTGTACACTCACAAAGTTCTTTTCTTTCTCCTTTTGTTCTGTAAGTCAGTACTTGGATATAGGGGAATTGATCCAAACTTCTGGAAGTTTCCCAATGAAGAACTGGAAAGTAATAGTAACTATTAAACTGTAATGATGTAGCATATTTATAAAAACACACAGTGTTTAAACTTCAAGCCAGAGCTTGGCATGGTGGCTCCTGCCTGCAATTTTAGTATTTGGAAAGTGGAGGCAGGGGAATTGTTAGACTGGGCTCCATAGTAAGTTACAGGCAAGTGTGGGCTACAGTTAGACACTGAGTCAAACAACACAACCAAAACACAAAGCCAGAGCACAAAACTAAATGAAGAAAATCAACCATAGTATATAATTGAAAAACCAGTATAAATGACCTTACTTGAATCCAACCCCCCTTCCCATGGCATGATCTGAAATGCAATTCCATGGTAGGTCCCAGGTTGGACTTGTTGTTTTGTTTTTTTAATTGTCTAGGATTGCATAAAGCCACATTGTTAAAATGGTGGGCTCTGGATTGTGAAAGTTAACATTAAGGCCTAGAAAGATGTCCCAGGGGTAAGAGTGCTTACTTCTCCTCCAGAGGACCCACGTTTAGTTCTCAGTATCCACACTGCTGCGTGGTACCACCCAACTCTACTCCTGGGAGTTCTGAAGTCATCTTCTGGCCTCTGTGGGCACTTGCAGAACACACACACAGACATCATCATCATCTTCTTCTGGCCTCCATGGGGTGGGCACTCACAGAACACACACACACACACACACACACACACACACACACACACACACTAAATCAATCAATCAATCAATCAATCAATCAATCTTTGGGTAAAAAGCATTAGACAAGAATGTGGAATGTGTCAAGTTGGGGCTGGAATTCCCAATGCCCTTCTCATCTCCCCTGTTTCCATGTATATATATCATAATGTATACATATGCACATATAATGCATAATATAATCACCTATACTTCTACACACTTACTACATACACAGCTTTTACCATGCATGCCAACAAACTGCTGCACATAGAATTTCAAGTGCTACTGTGGGCACTGGTGGAAACCCGGGGTGGAGGTTGGGGGGCTAGGTCTTCCTCCAGAAGTCTGCTGTAGTCCAAAGCTGAGTTCTTATCTCATGTCGTCCTTCCCCAGGAGAGCCCAGCCTCTGGGGTTCTGTTTGCATGGCTGGTTGAGTGCTTATGATACTGGCCGTGGTTAAGACTGATTGTTGCCAGCTGGAAGCCATCTCTAGCATTGCGCCTTCCTGGGGAAGGGGATTCCTGAGAAGCTCTGTTTGAGTCCCTCCTGCTTGTGGTAACTCAAGGCCTTTCTCTTAGAACTAAAGCTGAAGCTGTCGGAAGAGCAAGGGAGTACTCCCAAAGGCTCTGGGAGAAACCCGTCCTGTGAACAGCCTCCAGGGCCCAGAGAAAACGGCAAGTTGGAAGCTGTGGGGCCCGAGCCAAGCTCCTCTGGAGAGGAGACTTTAGACGCTGTGATGATGGAGAGGAGAGAGCAGGTTCCTCCCCAGGACGATGTGAAGGTACCTCACCGCATCAGCATGGGGTGGCAAGGGCATGCTTTTGACCAACTGTCAGAGCACTTCACCACCACTGTTCCATCTTTAGGAGACTGCCTCCAGACTTGAACCTGTTGAGTTCCTGGGGGTGGGGGTTGGGGGTTCATGGCTGTGACTTAGGATTGTCACTGTGTGAGTCTAGGATGTGCCTCTTCTGGAGGAGGTGTGTGCTGGTGGGAGGTGCCAACGATGGGAGGATGCAGTCTGTGCTCCACCAGATGAGTACAAAAAAACCCAGAAGTCTAGGGTATAATTGTGTTCCAGAAAAGCTCCAGTATAGGTCCTTCCTCATATGTTGAGATGTGATAAGAAGGGAGAGGCATAAAGTAAGGGTTTCATGTCCTAAGAACAGAGCTGTGATTTCTAGGGAGTGATAGGTCGAGACTAAAGATTTCAGCTTTAGACATCTTAGTTTTGAAGTCGGAGACAGCTGGATAGAGTTGTCAGCTGGGTATTAGGATACATAAGTCTGGGGCTTAGCCAAAGAGATTTATTGCATTTTATAAAGAAAAGCAGCTCTTACCTCGGTAATCCCACCCTCACGTTGCTTATCTGTGTTTCCATTTCACTTAGACCCAGGGAGCTTTCTTGAGTCCCTTCCATATCAAAGCTGAGGCTCACGTGGTTGAACTTTACTTCTGTGTAAGAGCAGTAGTCACCTTGTCACCTCTCTAAGTACCTTATGTCATTTTCTGCCTCAGCCCATCACATTTCCTGCACAGAAAGACTATTGTGCATAGCACCATAGCATCTATACATAATAGGTACTGAGTGTCCATTTGCTGAGTGTCCAAATGAACACATGGATGACATTTGAATCTGAAGTGAAGTCTTCTTGAGAAGTATGGTCACTTTATCTATTCAGTCATATATGACTTGGTCTTAATAAGGTAGGACCATATACCAGATCTCAGAAGGCCTATATGTCCCATCTTAGTGTTTTACTCTGGGACTTGTGTTCTGCAAGTACACATGGGACCAGAGTCTCCTCCATCATCCTTTTACCTTTACATTTGAAAAAGAACCAGTGTGTTCTGAGTCATGAAGGGAGGTTAGTCAGTAATGGCTGGGTCACAGGCTGGTATGTTGTTTTTTACATATGGCTAGCCTATCCAACACCGCCCCCCCCACCCCAGACCCCCAATTCTAGACTTTGATGATAGCCAGTAGATAACTTCTGTGTACATGTGCACATGTAGGCACATCTGGGGTTCCTTATTCATTAGTATTTCCAAGAGACTTTGTTGTTTTTTATAGTTATCTTGTCCATAGCTATATAAATATCTTGGTCAGTATCACCATCCCAATGATTGATTGACTAACATCCTCTGACTAGCTATTAATCAGTCAGTGGATTAATCCATTGATGAGGTCAACAACCTCATGATCCACTCACCCCTCAGAGTCACCAGCTGGGAACAAGACACAACACATGAGCATTTTGGAGGGACACTTTCTATCCAATTCATGACAGTAGATGATTGATGGACAGTTACACATTTCCAAAAAGATTCAAATGCTTGTTCTATGAGTTCAGGTAACTTAAGACAGAGAAGTTATGTCAGGACTGCTGTCCTGGACTGCCTTTCTACTGAGAGTTGGGATATAAAAAGCAATTTAAATAGACATTTTGGATTTTGGTAAGTACTGTACAAGGAATGAAGAAGAATGAATAAATGAATGACAGAAAGCAATAGGAATAGTTTGTTTCTTGAACAGGGTTATTAGAAGGACAAAGACAGTTGCCATTTAATTAAGAACGTGAACAGTCCAAAGACAGCAGCAAAGAACATTCTAGACAGAACTCCCAAGTACCAAGGCTGTGAAAGAAGGAAGCGGTTTGTTGTTTTTGTATACACAAGAATCTCAGGGCTGAGGGCTGAGACATGAGGAGGCATGAGAAATAATCAGAAAAGCTGTGTCCAGTGGAATGACACTGGACCTTGTTGGCCATGAAATGGAATAAGGGGTGGCCAAGTGATAACAGAAAATCAGCAGGAGACAATAAACATTTAAAAGAGCCCGGCTGGGTGGTGGGGCACAGGGCAAATGAGAAGGTGGAATGGGCGTCTGGATCAATATAGTGACATTAGTAGCAAGACAACACCCTCAAAGCATATTTTAGTTGGAACAGGAGAATATGTTGAAGCCTTAGGACAGTGGTTCTCAACCTTCCTAATGCTTCAACCCTTTAATATAGGTCCTTACATTGTGGTGACCCCCGGCCATAGAATTATTTTAGTTGCTACTTCATAACTGTAATTTTGCTATTGTTAGGAATCATGATGTAAATAGTTTTGGAGAGGGAGGTTTGCCCAGTGGGTCAGGACCCACAGGTTGAGAACCACTGTCTTAGAGGGAAGAATCCCTGGAGATTGGTCAGCTTACTGACAAAGCAGTCTATGGGAGGAGGCAGATTTTGGAGTTGAGATGAAAATGTTAAGAGGTAACATATGCAGGGGCACTTCAAACAGACCTGGGAGCTTTACAGTAGAGCCAGGCAATTTTAGACAGGGGGCCATCTGTAGTGGATTGTGTAGGTTTTGATACCACATTCCAGTACTGCTCCAGAGAAGTGTAACCATAGGGAGTCACAGGGTGGGTACCACCAATGAGTTTAGAGGTCACGGCAGAACTAAAGGACACATAGTCATAGCATCTAGCCCATTCCCTGCCTCCTCAACAACCCTTGGCATGTCAGTTCATCTTGTCAAGTGCGGCTTCTTAAATCTTGAGTGGATAGATGACTTCCATCTGGCCTTCTTGCCATACCCCTAAACCACATTAACTGTTAAAATTTCCATGGCAATGATTCCCCCAGACTTTTAGGGAATTTCTTGCATTGGTGTTTAGTCCGAGTGCATACTTCTTGAAGCTGGGAAACAGCATGACCTAGCTAGTTCTGATATTGTGACTCAGCCATCTTCCTCCTTTATTTAGGATTTTAAAAGAGGTAATCACTGGAAACAAAACCATTTTGTTTCTACTTCTGCATGTTGCTGGCTACCTGCACTACAAAAAAAAAATCACGTTTTGACTTTTGTTATGTGTGAAGGGAACCCCACTTTGAGTAATATATGGCTTACTAATAGCTACCATTGTCCACATAAAATAGCCAGAGCTTCCAGGTCAGTACACCCCAAAGGTGATTATCCTACCTCACTCTTCTGTTGTAGTATCAGGAGCAAATGGAAGAGGAGGTTAAGGAAGAGAGAACTCTAACAAAATATAATTTGGTAGGATGTTGGCAGCTTGCTCTCTCCGCCATACTAAAAATCCTTTCCTTACTGTGTGGCTCACATTCTTAGGTGTGGCCTTGCATCCTGAGGAGCATCTGGCTTTCCAAACTGCCACAAAGTGGCCAGCCCACATGTCATCTTTCTGGCCTTGGTCAGAAGGTTATTTAGGAAAAAGCTGCCATAACTCCATCAGATTTATCCATGTGTTTATTTTCTTTTCCACCTGGAACGGTTGTCATGGCCTCTTTCTCAGAAGAGCACAGGAACTCTTAAATATAATCATTCCCTCAGTTCATCTCCATAACCGAGCTTTCTCTCCAGGAGACAAGTAAAACTGACATTTTCCTCTCTGGATAGGAAGGAATGGGAAACTACTATTTTTTAGTTTTAGGATTCAAGGCCTGTCAATATTTCTCTCTTTCTGAGGTTCACATATGGGTGGGCATCACATGCTCATTTCTCTTTGGGGATTAATCAGTCTTGATCCTAGGAGTAAAATTATTAGCATTAAGAGGAATTGAGTTGAATGTATGTGCACTTCGGTGTTCATCTAGTGTCTGGGGAAAATAATTTTCTAAAGCAGCATTCTCCTTCTTGATGGTTTTTAAAAGTTTGTTTGCATTTGTGTATTAAAAATATTTTACTTTTAATTAAAATGGTCACATCATCTCCCCCATCCCCATCTCCTCCCATTCTCATGATCTCTCTCTCCTGCTCCCTCTGAAACTCCCTCTTTTTCTTTAACACACACACACACACACACACACACACACACACACACACACACACACACAATGCCAAGTCCATTTCGTGGTGCTTATATACATGTTTTTAGGGCTGACCACTGGGCCAATTCGGGGACTCATCCCTGGAGAAAACTAACTCTCCCTTTCTCAATCTGTGTTCATTGCCTGTAGCTCAATCTTGGGGTGCAGCCATGCGAGGTTTCCCCATGCATGCTGGCATGTCAACTAGTGCCATCATCATTCAGGTCTTGTTTAGGCAGCCATATTGTTGATAGTTCCCTGGTGTGGCGTCCATGCTATATCTAGAAGACATAATATCGCAGCAGAGGTCCTGATCTTTTCCCCCTTTTTAGGATTCTCCTAGAATATGGGGGAAATATATTAGGTAGAAAAACCACAATCAAGTTTCAAAAGAGACGAATGCTTAAGTATGTTGTTCTGTAAGTGCTTTCTATAGGGTATAGGTTCCAGTGAGGTACTGAAGGGAAATACTATTTTAATGTTTCCTAAACTTACATTTATGTTTTCCGTCTTACAGTGTAGTAAAATCCCATGGACTACATATTGATGGTGTGTGTGTGTGTGTGTGTGTGTGTGTGTATGTGTGTGTGTGTGTGTGTGTGTAAAAATGTTAAAAAAAAATGTTTAAAGAGTGAATTTGGCCCAGAAAATTAAAGGCCCTTAAAGTTATGAACCAAAACTAAAAGGCTCCTACAGCAAATTATCTTTCTCCTGAAAATACAAATGAGTCTTAGGTTACAGCCTGGGGTATGTGTATACATTCACATAACAAGATAATACAGCCAGGCAGTGGTGGCGCATGCCTTTAATCCCAGGACTCAGGAGGCAGAGACATGTGGAGCTCTGTGATGTCAAGGCCAGTCTGGTCTACAGAGTGAGTCCAGGACAGCCAAGATGGTTATACAGAGAAACCCTGTCTTGAACACCCCACCCCCAAAAAAGATACACAGAGAGTGGAGGAAGAGATATTACTAAAAATTAGAATTCTTTTTACTTATGAACTTAACAATCAGGATAGGGATGGGGTAGATATGAAAGAAATACGTAGTGGTATCTCAGGCCTCAGAAAGCTTATTTGGGCAGGTAAGACTGAAATAGAAAAGGTTAAGTTCAAGGTAGTGAAATAGGAAGGTACATAGAAAAGGAAGATCAGCATGGACCAGTGTGGCTTGTAGCTGTGATGGGTATGACATCATCAGTGTCACTGGGGAGCTATTTTCTTTTGTCTTGAGTCTCTGGAAGATTTGGAAGGCAGAGCTATTCATCTTGTGGTGTGCACTTCCATAAAAGACACATGGGTGACTGTGGCGAATTTTTCCCTCCCACACCCTGCCCTGATGAGTCTAAACCATTGGCTAAGAATGGAGGGGAAGCTGTTTGTAATGGGCATGCAGCAAACTGATGGATGGGACAGTGCGTGCATGCATAGGGGACTGGAAGAAGACAGGCTTGGGAACTCTGGGTAGATCTGTGGGCAAGCAGACAAGAGAGACACGGAATTTTTATGTGAACTGTGACCTGCTACAGTGGTGTGTAAGGGTGAGTCCTGCAGCAGGTGGGCACATGAAGAGGTTGGGCATCGTTTTAGTTGGAACTTGGACGAGCCAACTAAAACAGCTTTGGACAGCCTGGAAGGAACCCTAATAAAACTCTAACCCCTTTGTTGTGTGGGTAGGAAATTGAGGACTCAAAAGTCAAATGTTTTATCTCAGTCAACTAAAGTTGATAGGAGAACTAACTAGCAAGGCAGCATACATTTTCTGTGTGTAATAATGGAGGCTTGGACATAGTTGGTATTTGTGAGTGTAATCATGAAAGTCCAAATAGCCTAGATGTTCAGAAGAAGAAGTGATAGGTCTTGATTAGTCACTTTAACACTACTGTGTTTTGCAGACTTGTCCACAGAAGCCTTATGGCCCAATTTTCTATACTCACCTCTATCCCTTACGGGAATAGTTGCCTAGTAAAAGGGACCTGCAACAGATACCATCGTGTGTGTGTGTGTGTGTGTGTGTGTGTGTGTGTGTGTGTGTGTGTGTGTGTGTGTGTGTGTGTGTGTGTGCTGGAATATTGCTGGAGGGAACGGACCAGAGCTCGGTGGTAGAGTGCTTGTATAACTAGTGCAGGTTCTGGGACAGACCTCCAGCACATAGAAGGTGCAGGGAGAATATTGTCTGAGAAAAGAATACGGATTTAATTTCATGCTTTTCAGGTAACTAAGCAAGACAAGAACCTCATAAAGCCTCTGTATGACCGATGCAGAATTATCAAGCAGATCTTGTCCACACCGTCCCTGATCCCAACAATTGTAAGTAAAGATAGCTGCACTAACCGGAAGCCTTGATTGGCACCTTGCATCTATGCTGTTTGGTACTGTGTCATCGTCAGCACCATGGATGTTACCAAATGGCCTTCCTAGCTGTGTGTACTATGATCCCACCAGCTGCTGAGGTCTTCCCTAGCTTAGTACTGTGCTTAACAGTGACCTAACAGGAATCACTGTGAAATAGAACATCCCACTCTTAATTTCATTTATTTGCCCTCCTTTTGGGTGAGGAGAAAACCACAATGGGTTTCAGTGAGGCACTGTTTAGTTTTTTAACACAGCAGGACAAGACAGAACCTCTCTGTTCTCTGTGTGGTGGTTAATAAAACTGGTAGTGAATTCTTTGAACTATTGAAACCTTGTTTTGGTTCCATCCGATCATACTATTACTAGATATAAGCAAATTTATCTCAATAAAAAGAAGTACCGAAGCCGAGGTGAGGCTGTTTTTCAAAATAAACTTATAGGCAGACAGAAGCACCACACATCCTACTCCATCAATTTCAAAACAGCTACTCAAGATATCAGGGTGAAAAGCAGCAAATGTTAACAAATTTGAATTTAAATCTACTTGAGTATATTCATATGTATTTTAAAGCATGTTAGGAGAATGATAAATTCTAAAATGTTCCCTTGGAGGAGGAAGACTAGTTTTAAAGGGGAATATGACTTTCAAGTTCAAGAAAACCTTTTGGCTGTTAGAATTACCAAAAAGCTTAAGGCGTAAGTACGACTTCTTTGGCCTTCTAAGGGCCCCTATGAACTTGAACATCCTTAACATCCTCTGTATTGACTGTGGCCTGCTCTAGGTCTGAGTGGGACAATTTCTGAATAAGGTGTCTTTAGTGCATCTTGTCCCAACCTGTATTACTGCTGGGAAGCTGTAGTGCAGAAGGTTGGGGGAAGAGAGGACCCACTTGGCCATACAGTGTAACCTGGGCCATATCCCGAATGCCTGTCGGTCTTCCTTGACCCAGTGACTAGAGATAAACTTGGGAAGCACTGTAGCTCAGTATGGATACCTCTTTGCTCCACAGATTTTTAATGAAACTGAGCAAGGGCTCTTGGTAGTTTTCACTCCAGAAGCCATATGGGCCAGGTCTACTGGTTTGTATGTTCTGGCAGTCCTCTCAAATGCTCTAGACACATGTAGCCCTCGGTGACTATTTGACTCTGCTTGTGACAAGCAGGAGGAAGAGGACTCTGATGAAGATGGTCCACAGAGAAGCCAGCAACCTTCTTTACCAGATCCAGTGTCCCGTCTTCCTGTTGGTGATCACCTCACCTACTCTGAGACAGAGCCTATGAGGACCCTGCTACCAGATGAAAAGAAAGAAGGGAAACAACCAGCTCTCTCCATGTCCAACTTACACGAGGCCACTATGTGAGTGAGCAGCCTGAATGTGGGCTCTCAAAACTCCTGGCTTGGGTCCCTTACCAGCACATGAAAAACTCAGCATCTGTTCAGAGCCTAAAATGTGCTCTCCAGCAGAGAATAGACCTGAAAATGGCTTACCTGGAAAATATAAAAGAAAAAGCCATGGAGAGCCACAGTAAAGCCCCACACATGCCATAAGTATTGATGTGCAATTACTTTGGTCCTACTTTGCAGGTGTATCCTGGCACTAGTGACCCTTGTAACCCTTAGCAATGTCAAAGGAGAGGGAGTCTTTGACTACTGGACCCAAAGGAGGAAGATCCTTAGTGGGTCAACAGTGGCCAGAGCCTTTCTTTTCTTGTCTTTATTACATTCAGATGACATGGTGTTCCAGATGGGGAATAACCTTGGCCACCAGTCGGTGGTGGCCTTTTGTCTCCTAAGGACTCTTCCATTAAGAGCTGTCTGGACTTTCATTACTGTTACCATTATTTAGTAGTTGGCATGTCTTTGGCTCATTTGGCCTTTTTGGTTTGTATGGAACACCCCGCACTCTGAGGGCTTCTTTACCATGCCTTATATGGTGTGTGTCCCAAATGGAGGTGTGGTAAACCTGAGGACAGTAAGCAGCTTTAGCCTGCTTCCTTCTCTCGTCTCTCCAGCCTTTGAGTGGTAGTTGGAAGGAAGTCATTCCTCAGTTTAGGCAGGTGGGGGCATTTTGAAATTGACAGACCTGACTTACAGAAAATGCCTCTTTATAACTTCAGTGTTCAGTCCTCTGAAAGCACAGACAAATTCTACCACGAAGTAGCCTGCAGTGGGATGTCAGCCCTCCCCTGGTTCAGGTGCATTACCGAGGGGTTTGTCCTTCTCCCCACACTCTCAGGACAGAATCTCTTCCCTCGTGCATCTCTTCTCTTTACTTTGTCGACAGACACTGGTGTGTGCTCCTTAGATGTCTGCTCTGCCCTGTCATCTTGTTCTACCACCGTAACTGTCACCGTGTTTTACGGCAGGTGGGGTACACTGCCCTTTCTCTGTGTCCATGACACTGTTCATGTAGGGAACACTGCTCCTACACAGGCCATGTTTACAGTGTGGGCCACACTTACTTGGGACATCCTTCCATAACCACCTTTGGCCTAATGTGCTCATTTTGCTGACCGGATATAGTTCAGTCGTGATCATTCACTGAGGCCAGTGCTCACTAATGGCAAATGTATTTCACTGATGCAGGCCAGTCCTTCTTGACCATCTCCGAGAAACGAGGGCTGACAAGAAGAGGCTCCGGAAAGCCCTGAGAGAATTTGAAGAACAATTTTTTAAACAGACGGGAAGGTAAGTGTGAGCAGAGAGGGTATTTTTTAATGCTAATATTTCCTAAAGAACTGTAGTTCAGAATGAACTCTGCTTTTGTAGGAACAGTGATAAGATGTCAATCCTAGCTGAAGACTGTGTTTTCTCCAGTGCAGGACCCCATGGTAACATTGTGAGGGATATTTATGTATGTATGTATGTATGTATGTATGTATGTATGTATGTATGTATGTATGTTTTTCAAGACAGGGTTTCTCTGTGTAGCTTTGCGCCTTTTCCTGGAACTCACTTGGTAGACCAGGCTGGCCTCAAACTCACAGAGATCTGACTGGCTCTGCCTCCCCAGTGCTGGGATTAAAGGCGTGCGCCACCACCGCCTAGCATAAGGGATGTTTTATGGGATGTTTATGTTAATAGCTCCCAGGTATTAATGTCAGTCTTTACAAAAGGAAAATTGACCTCTGAAAATGCTTTCTATCTGAATTTCATCTACACTGCTGAAATTATCTAAGCTTAAACATTTACTTGACTTTCAGCCACTGTTCTTAGGTTCTTAGTCCCATAAGTTATTCTCTACCTATTACATGAATATTTTCCTTTAAATATCTCTAACTTCACCACCCATCTCTGTTTTATTCCAGGGTTTACTCAAAAGTTTATAGCTATTTTTCTCCCCTAAAATATTTAGTTGGACCATCTGTCCTCCTCTGGTTTTCCATCTCAACCCAGCTGTTACTATACACTCATTAATTTCCAGTAGATTTTAGTGTGTTGCCAGCAAAATTGTATATGTAATCAGGTAATGAATGCTAGTGTCTTTTGGAGAAGCGACAAATGACTTAGCTGTCCTCAGTCTCTGTTTACACCAGTAAGCTGAAATGCTTTGTCTCCTGGGATAAGTTAGAAAGCCATGACTGTGACATGGGACATTAGTCTTAAACAATTCCCGCCTCCCCAGAGTGTTCCCAACATGCCGCAACTTCCAGAAGATTGCAATGCAAATGTTCCAACCAAAACAAAAACAAAAACAAAAAAACCAATAAAATTACATAATTTTATGACAACCCTGTATAATGTCAAAAGGTTGGACGTTCTTACAGGCATATAACTTTCCCCAAGTCATAGCGCTTCCAAGGGCCGGAGATGAGTTGGGAGGTTCTTCCTATTAACACACTGGCTTGGGCATGCTTTCCCAACTGCCTTTCTTTCGAGCCTTGCTGCCATTCCCTCTCAGCCCATGGGCTGCTGTGAGGGAGTGGTACTGTGCTAAAGCACTTTGAGACATTCAAGCTTAGCCTGCTCGGAGTCATCGTCCATGACAGCTTTTCTGTTTCCCAGAGCTATCCTAATGGGCTTACTAAGTGAGAAACTTGTAGCTCAGCAAGGAATTGGCTGACTAGGTGCTTTGAGTATATACCTGATTTACATTAAAGTTCCTCTTTAAAATTATTCAGTTGGGCCGGGTGGTGGTGGCGCACACCTTTAATCTCAGCACTCTGGGAAGTAGAGAGCCAGGCAGATCTCTGTGAGTTTGAGGCCAGCCTGGGCTACAGAGCGAGATCCAGGACAGGCACCAAAGCTACACAGGGAAGAAACCTTGTCTCGAAAAAAAAAAAAAAAATTATTCGGTTGGAATTTTTCATCCAGTGAAATATTTGAGTTGGTTTTAGGATTTCAAATCTCAATAGTTATTGCATGAAAAATAAGTTCCTTAGACTTATACACAGTCTTTTCATTTATTTTCATTGAATGTACTTTGAGTTCCTTGAAGAAATTACGTTTTTACCCATTTGAACACAGGAGTCTACATTAGAGTATTCGAGGTTCCAGTGTGCTGGCAAACCTGCCTATAGGGTCTATCAGTCATATTTGGCATGCCGTTTGGCAACATGGTGGCTTAATTGTTCTGTCTGTTCTTGGTAATAGTCATTATGTGTATATAAAAATCTATGCATCAGTTAATCTAAGAATGAGTATGCAGAAGAACATAACTGCAACGTATTCATGACTTACCGCACTCAAGGAATAGCTTGTTTTACTGCACTTATGGTCCCTAGACTAACTTTAGCTATGTCCATGCTCGCTTAGTCTATGTGAAGTAATCTGCCCTCTTGTGGTGATACATCATCTAATAAGAAAATGCTCATTTATTAAAGCTAAACTCAAACAGTTGAATGGCAAGGAAATAACTTTAATCTTTTCTCCTTAAGACCGTTACTGCTAAGACTTAGCTGTCTATAAAGCTAAAATGACCATGTGAGTAAGATTCTCTACACATTTAGAAACACTGTAACCATTCATGGTAACAGAACAAGAGCACACAGTAGACTGCGCATGTACCAAAGTCTATGCATTGGTACATGCCCACTCTTTGCATTAGTGTGCAGAAAGGGAACTATTGCAATTTAAACTGTGTATGTCTTCAGATGTATGGAGACCAGAGGACAACTTGGGGTTGGCTCTCTCCTCCCACCAGATGGGTCCTTGGGATCGAACTTAGGTCCTCAAGTTTGGTAGCAGGCATCTCTACCTACTGGTCTGTTCCACTGGCCCCAATTTAGACTATTTAGACTTCTCTGTTGAGAAGGCTCGAAAGAAAGGCAGTTGGGAAAGCTTGTGTGTTCTACTCCACATCAATAGAAACAGGTTTAACTAGAAGAAAACTTGAAAGCTTTTCAAGCGTTTAAGACAGCTCCTGGAAAGTTTTTGTCACTATAGGTCTACGGATTACTTGTGTAATCAAATATTTGCAGTATTTTCAGGATGCTGTTTTTTAAGTTTTCACTGTAAGGCTGAGCATTCTCAGGCATAGAACTCTGGCAAGTAAGAGGAGGGCTAGAAAAGGGACGCCTCGGAGGGCGGCTCGAGCCTGTGCTTTTTCTTCACATCTTTTCACTTGTACTGTTCCATGCTTGAGCATGGGACCTCACGTTTGCAAACATTGGTAAAGAGCACCGTTACTTAGAGACATGGAGCAGAGATTGAGGCTGAAGGAATGTAAAGAAGGCAGGCATGCATGCATGCACGCACGCACCCTATGGAAGTCAGTCCCCTGTCATTAAGAGGACTTTAATGACCTGGCTCATGTATCTACTAATAGATTGTATCTTCTTTTCTGCAGAAGTCCCCAGAAGGAAGACAGGATGCCAATGGCAGACGAGTACTATGAATACAAGCACATAAAAGCCAAACTGAGACTATTAGAGGTCCTCATCAGCAAGCAGGATGTGGCCAAAACTATTTGAGGTTTGGCTCTGATCACTTCCACCCAAGATAAAGTCAAGTTTATTTTCCTCTACTGTTCTTGCTAAGTAGTTTTGATGTACTGAAAACGAAGCACTTTAGAGATAGTATTAGCTGTTTTTACAAAGGAAGAGATAGTGTAGTTATATACGAGAAGGGATTTAAATAGGGAAATAACAGGTAATATTGGGGTCAGCAAAAACATTCAGCCTACTCCACACCAAACTGAAATCCATAGTCAAATGTAATTGTTAAAAAAACAAAAAAACCCCAAAACACTGATACCTTGTCAAACCTACAGTAACACATAGGCAGACTACCTGCTAGGAAAGGTTTTTAGTGCCCAAAGATCGACTTCATTGATGTATGGAAAAGAGCAAGGTTTGAGTTACTTGTGAGACAAGGGGAGCTTCTGCTCTTCATCCAGTGAGGAAAACAGCTGGTAAGAAGGTAGTTTAAAGGAGACAACATCCACTGCCTGGTCCTGTAAGTCTGTAGGCATTCTAAACACCCGAAAATACACTCAACTGTGTCACTGATTACTTATTTCTACATGAAAATAGTGCATTATTTTATCTGTTATTTGAAAATTTACATTTCTGGTTACCAAAGTTAATTTGGATAGCATGTACTTTGTGAATTATCTTTGTCTATAACTGACAAATGTTTATATTAAAATAAAATATTAAAAATTTAAAATAGGTATTTTGGATAGGTGTGTCTGCAGTATAATAACCTAATGTGACCGTAGTATTATTGCTAATTTTCTTGTTTCCTACTCTAAGATGATACAACTATTTTCCCATTGGATATCTGCATCTTTCGTAATATTCCAAGGTCGGTCTTTATAAAGTGAAACAGCTTTCTTGAGTTGCATTCATCTGCGCAGGGTAAAAAGCTTGGAAATCACCAATACACCTTTTATTTACTTTATTTAGTGTATCTTGCTTTTTCTCCATTCATTTAAAACACATTTATTGGTTTTGGTTTTTGTAAAATCAAGTAACAGACATTTTCTCATTTTCAACTTTGTTTCTATTTATGTTTTCTGTAATTTTTAAGCATGGTGTTGAAGAAACTCAAATTTTCATATTGCTTGGGCAGAAAAAAATACTGATTCCAAAAGCGGACTATATTAGAGGCATATTGTTTTCTCTGTATTCACCTGATGTTTTAAATCTTTTATGAATCAGAATGGCCTTCATAAATTCGTTTAATTGAAGTCATCTACTTGTAACAGGACAGATACACAACTATTTAAGGTTTACAAATTACATCTTTGATAAGGGAAATGGTTTCGTGAGATGTATACAATTGCTATTAAAATGTAACTATATTCTATATGATTGTAAATATTTTATACAACATACAAATAAAATATTTTTCTATTACATTTATTATGTTGAAGCACAGTAACTGTTTCCTGTTAGCTAATATAAATAACATAAATAACACTGTCAAACAACACGGTGGAAGTACTGACAAGTCTAGGCTGGAAGATTGAACTCATGCTGCAATTACACCCTTTCATGCGGTTTGGAGTTATCCCGATATTTATTCAGTAGATTAAAACGGATGCATATTTAAACACCATTTATAAGCCATTATTTTGTACTTTGCTAAAGCGGTCTATATAACTGTCTTGTTATGTTTGGCATAAAGGAAACATAAAAGCATTGCAGCATCTAGGCAAACAAAGTGTCAGGACAACTTGGGGACATCACTGGAAGTGGTGGACAGGGTGGGCAAGAGGAGACACGGGAAGGCTCTGAATGGTAGTTTGCTTTTGGTGACAGCGGCATATGCATGCTTCAGTGGGAACGTCTGATGATGAAAGTGGCCAACAGAGGGCAGTGTTCCTATGGGAAGACGGGGAGGGAGAGTACGAAAGTGGCGTTAACGTCCGACACTGATGTTACAGGTTTTGCAGCTGGGGTCTTTCTTTGCGTTTGCAGTAGACAAACTCATGAGCTGATGCCCAGTGATTTCTGCCACGGTGCCCAGACAAAGAGCCACAGGGTCAGTGTAAATGACTTCTAAAATGACATCCTGGGCGTGGTGGTACACCAGCACCCCATCTTCTTCTGTACAGGTCAGAAACTTATTATCCTTGGAATTGAGTTGAGGAAGGCGCTGCTTACAAAATTCATCTCCTGGTGATCCCACAGGGGCAATGACAAGAATCACATAATGATAAGCAGTGTACATACAGTAGAAGTCCCCAAAGTATAAGTTAGTATTGGGGTTGAAAAGTTTTTCTGCTGCAATCTCAAACCTGTATCTTCCATACGGTGAATCCTGGGGAGGCTTCCCTGTATTGAACTCAGTGCTGCAGCTGAAGAAGATGCCTTCTAATTTTCCACTGATGGGTGAGCCATGGCTGCCACTGTTATCCTTTACAGAAGGCTGCATAGCATCTCCATGGTGTTCTCTGCGACAGAAAGGAAATGGACGTTGCTCAGGACAATAGTGGTAAATTTACTGATCTACAGATCTGAATAGCACAGAAATCACTACCCACTGTTAAAGGCTTGGATGGCCAGGCTATCTCCAGACCAAGGGAAATATATATATATTTTGACAGTACTTATCATGGCCTTGGACCTAAGATAAAGATGATCTACAAGCCTTGGAGATCTTTAACAATAAAATAAATTTCCTGGACTGAAAAATTGAACTGCAATTAGAAATCTTACAGGGGAAGCTAGCTCCGTTTGTACTTAATAGGTTTCATAAATGACTTTACTAAAAAGAAAACTACTGAAAGTATTGAAAATATGAACTCTGCTGAGTGGAACTTGGTTTATATGTGTGCCGTCTACCAAGGAACGTCCTTCCTGTCTGGTGACTCCAGAACTGAGCTGCTGCTGCCATGGACCCAGGCATCTCTCCTGTTCATCCTCAGAGACTTCCAGAAGGTTTCCTTCAAATTCTGTGGTTTGAAGATAGCTGCTGTGACAACTTCTTGGAGTCTCCTGTGCTTCTGAGGCACCTTGCAACTGTCCTCTCCACAGGTTCTAGTACCATTCGTGCTAGACTGTGGAGTCTTTGGACACTGTCTGTGGAGTCACACAACTCCTTATGAACCACAGCAGTCTAGACCAGTGGTAGCAGGGACATCATTGCAAGACAAGTCAGAGACTACCCTTCCCTTCTGTGATCAAACTCAAAAGCATTTGCCTAACTCAAATTCCATATGCCATCTGAATGATATGTCATCGAATGAAAAAAGGTTTTTATAGTAGATATTTCATCGAATTTTACATTTCACTAGATGCACAGACCAAGAAAAATTCCAAAGGAAAACAATCTATAATATATGAAATGCTTGAAAAACAATTCAAAATGAAGATTCCAAGGAAACTTATGAGAGTCCAGATAAAAATACAAGAAAACAAGGAAAAAAATTCTGGGCATAACAGATTTTTCCAAGGATATAAAAACCATAAAATAGATCCAATCAGAAACATTGGTGCAAAATGCTTAATCAATGAAATAAATACCATGGCAAGCTACTAAGACACAAGGGTAGAATTTCTGAACCTAGTAGGTCCTTTAGCCAACAAAAGAATAGAACAAAAGAGCCTATAAGATTTAGGAGATATCATTAAGCAAATATTTACGTCATAGTAGTTTCAGAAGTAAACAAAATGGAATTAATTTCTTTTGAAGAAGTAGATTATTTTTTGAGACAAGGTCTCACTTTGATGTCCCAAGTGGCCTCAAACTCAGAATTTCCCGACTCAGCATTCCAAGTGCTGGTATCACACCTCACCTAGCTGAAGACAGGATTTCTACTGCCCTGGTTATTATTAGACAGTGTATGTCAACTGTCATAACAGAAGAATATTCATTATAGCCTGCTGGTCACAGAAGACCCACAGGTCAAATGATGGTACATCCACACTACAGAAGACAGGCAGTTAAAAAAAAACTATTAGGGTGTATATTTTAAATGTAAATTTGTAAAACTCTGCTTTTTTATTAATGTGAAAAGAGAACATAACCCTTTTAGATATAATGTACAGCAAAAGCCCTGGAGGGAATCCCAGCACGTTTTCAAATTAAGAGTAGAGTGGAGACACCAATGACAGACTTTCATGCTTCATCTCTCTTTCTGCCTTGGGAGCCTATAGGGTTGGAGTTGTTGTTATTTAAAAGGTAGCTAGAAGTAAGAACTGGTGCTCCCCACCTAGACCAGGAGGAAGTGCTTTGTGCCTTATGTTTTGGCCATTTTAAACCAGACACAGGCTGCTTCTCAGATACCTCTTGCAGCTTGTTTGACAGTGCCAGCTAGTCTCATTTGGCCCCAAATCCACCGTCCACCTCTTGCCTTCTAGTTCCTTTACACTTGCCTCTCTTTGAAGTCCCAGCAGTGTGAGGCACCAGCACATCTAGGGCACAGAGAAGGTGAGCCTGGGGTATCTTCCTGACTTCCTCATGTGTCAGGACTCTGTGGCTCTAGCAAGACTGACTTCTGTCTGCTGCTTCTGGGTGACTCTGGATTCCCTTCTAGTCTCAAGAAGAGTAAAACTGCATCTTGATATTTTTCAGTGTCTTCTTAGTAGCTCAACTCTGCTTACATGTTTGTGAATAGAAGTCTCATTGACTTCTCTCCAGAATCCAGTTCTCCTTCTGCTTGCTGGATGCCTAGCAGCACACTTAAGAATACACAGTCCAAGCTCTAGTACTTTGGTAAAGAAAGTTTTCACCTGCACCAGGCTTCTCAGAGGCTGTGAGACAAAGAGGATGCCGAGGACCTGCCACCATCATTAGAACAGTAACAGGTCTGTGAATTCACCACCCGACAAGTATCCAATGGAGCTTATTAAAAATGTAGCTTCATAAAAACACCAGATCACAGGGAGGCCACATAACAGTAGTCCAGGAGCAAAGAGTGTATTTTCTCCAACTTGCTTTCTTACTACCTGAAATTACTTTTTTTCATTCAGTTTTCAGGGATTTCTGATGTGCCTTGGCATACATTTCTTCAGAACTTATACCATTTGGGGGTTTCTCAGCTAAAATTCATAGGCATTTGTTGTTTGCTAAATTTGGAAAAATTCCAGCTCTGTGAGTCTCAGCCCCACCCTCTTGTCCTTCCTGGATCTCTGACAACGCAAACTTTCGGTTCTGTGGTCCCACATATTCATGGTATTGTGACTTTTATTTTCATGTGTTTCTCAGTTTGGATAGTTTCTATTTGCTCTTCTAGTTTATTGATATTTCTCTTTCTTCTTGTCCTGCTTCAGCCCATCATCCATTGCTATTTTCTCTCTCTACTGTTATTTTGCCTCACATGCTGTGTTTAGTCAGCTCTAAAAGCATTTCATTTCATCTTCATGTCTCATGTTGCTTTGTGCATTTCATTTTTGTTTCCAGTTGCTTATCAAAACAGTTTTCTATGTGTATTTTCTATGGTGCCTCATCAGTTCCTACCTTAGTGTTATCTACCTTAGTGTTGGTCTTTGACATTCCTTTCTTATCCAGACTCTATGCTTACTGATTCTTGGTATGATGAGTGAATTGTCTGGGAATCTGGGCTTCTGTGAGACTCTGGGTCTGATTTAATCTAATATTTCAGTAGGGCCCTTGACTATATACTAGTGAGGGTTTTATTATTATTATTAGATAAGGATGGACATCTAATTCCTTCTTGAGGTATCCAGTAACGTTAAGGTGGGAATTCAAGTTGGACTCCGCCCACACAATCTAGCTGGGACAGACCATCAGTGCTTTCCTGTTGTCTTCAGTAACAGAACTGTAAGCCTCACTCCCTGGCCTCATGGTAGGCAGTCCAGGCTCCTGAGTCAGTAACTCAGCATTCTTGGTACCACTCTAGCAGGAGATGAGGGAGTCTAATTACAAGGGTGACAAGGGACCCCTGGCCTTTGCTGATAGCATGTGACTGTGATTCCCACACACCCACCATAGTTTTGGGTGAAAGCAGGGGTTTACTGTCCAAGGTTTCAGCATTTGCAGCACTTTTTCCTGGTTCTTTAGGCAAAGGGACGAAGCCTTCTGTGCTTGTGATCTGTGCCATCGGCGTTTCTAGGTGGCCAGTTTCTCTAGCACACAGTCCAGCACAACAAGGAACTGACCCTTGTCAGGGTTTTTAGTTGAGCTAATTTCTACTTTCTACTTTTCATTTCATAGTCTTGTATTTTCTACAAAAATTTCAGGATTTTACATTATAATTGGGAGGAGAAATAGGAAGGTCTTTATATATTTCATTTTGCCTCATCAGAATTGCTAACCCTTGTCTCACCCTCATACATAAAGCCCCGGTACTTATGTGTCCTACATAAACCTCCGAGTACACTTCTCTGGACTAACAAAGGTAGGAAGCATAAGCCGAACTCGAGGCTTTGACATGTGTCCTGCTCTCAGGGACAGAACAACAGCTATGAGGACAGATGGTCTGGCAGCAAAAGGACAGGAATCCCTACACTGTCTGCCAATGGTGGGGGTCCTGAAAATGTAATCAGGTGGAGACACCCGGCTAACTAGTGAACACAAACAAGGGCAAGGCTGTCACTCAAGGTAAGGGCGTGCTCACTTCAGTGTTGCTTTTAGAAGAAGAGACCAAAAGTAGCTCAGTCCTCATGGATTGAGTCAGAATTTACCTACAACTTCTGCAGTTGTAATTATTTGTAAAGACTATCAGGTAATTGTAAGATCCTTCATAGCCAATCAAGGCTTCTGAAGATAACATTTAAAAGGGATCCTAATCAAGAAAATGGATCTTGATGATGGTTTACTAATTAAAATGCAAATCAAGATCCATGGAAGTAAATGCCCTTACTAAAGTTCACTGCGTAGGGGACTGAGTATTGTTATTTGTGGTCTTGGGGTCTGAACCTAGACCACTGCATTTAGGCAAGCACTCTGCCAGAGCTCCACCTCCCGCTGAGAAAGGGCTTCTTTTGTTTGTTGAAATGAAGCTTTTAAAAATGCTGATGTCTACCTATGCCTTAGTAACTGTATTTGTAATGCTTCAAGATATAATTTACGTGGAGTTTTACTGCCGTTAAATTTTGTTGTTGGTACAAACATCTTTCATGCTGGTGGGTTAGAATTAAGTCATGTAATGCGTACAGTTACTTTATCCAAACCCAGGTGCTCTGATTTGAACTTTTTGTAGTTTTGGAAACATTTCTGAGAACAAATTAAGCCAATGTTATAGTTATGGAAAGGCTCTTCCCATTGCAGAATGAGAAAATCCTAGAGAAATACTGACCTCCAGTGGCCACACTTAGCAGTCATTGGCAGGATACCAGGAAGCTGAACCTACAGCAAAGATCTAACAGTATTCTGTTGATGTGTTTCTTATTGGAGGCAGTAGCAATAGCGGAAATTTCTTTGGTTTTCAAATTTTATACTTAAAAATATAAAGACTTTTCTTGCTGAATATACTAGCCATTCTGAATTAGCAGCTGATAAGCACTATGATTTGTCATTTAGTTTAAATTAGGTGAATGCATCCAGCAGAAATTATATAGCCTTTAGGCCAGTTGGAAAACTACAGACTGAAATTTGAATTTGTAAGATATTCCAACACAAAGCAGACATGTTTGCTTGTCATCAAAATACATACAAACTCATGGCACAGAAAGCAGCTGGCTTTCCTTCAGATACAAACCAGCCCTCCAGGCTCCTGTGCTTGACCACTGGGGTTCCGGCTGGTGGCGCTGTTTGAACAAGTGGTACCTTGCTGGTGGAAGGAGTCATTGTGGTGGCCCTGAGGGATAGCTGAGATATCCCAAGCTGTCTGGTGCTTTAAGCAGCACTGAGCTGCCCATCACCATGTCTTCCTGGACAGCAGTAGGGCAAAAACGCTTCTCCTCAGGTACATGACCTCCATGGTGAAAGAAGTGACTAATGTGTACTTCTTCTCAAACATACATGCTAAACACATTTCCTTCTCCATGACTCCTTTTGCATCTGCTACAGCTTGGAGCTCATTTGGAAACATGACTTTGATTTCAGAGAAGTTAGAAAAGTATGCAAAAAAACCCCACCAAAATTTCCTTATTATTTTCATAAAGTCCTTTCAAGTCAAAAATCCTTTATAACTCTAAAGTGATTAAGGTTCTTATTTATTTTGTGTTTCTTTTGATACAGGTCTAAGCTGAGCTAGAACTCAGGGTGACCCTCCTGCCTAAATGCTAGTACTATAAGTGTTAGCCACCAAGCCCCTGCTAAGGTTTTAAAACAGAACAAAACAAAGCAGATAATCTGGGTTGTGTGCACACGTTTAGAACTACTGTAACATATCATTTGAAAAGCCTTTGTCTCTCGGGACTAGAGAGATGGCTCAGCAGATTAGAATGCTTGCTGCAATTCCAGAGAATTCAGGTTGGATTCCCAGTTCACGTGATGACTCACAACCACCTGTTACTCAAGTTCCAGGTGACCCAACATCCTCTCTAGCCTCTGCAAGAATGTGGTATACAGACATACATGCAGTGAAGATACCCAAACACAGAATAATAGTGGTTCTTACCTAACATAGTCAAAATACTCTTTGTGCTGGTTCCGGTAGAAAACAGAGAACTTAAGCATGCGTCCTGCAATCACATCAGCCTTCTCCAGCAGCTGTGTTAGATGAACTTTTGAGTAATCTGAAAAAATGAAAAGTCTATTATTCAGGACTACAGTACCAGAAGTGCCAGTTGCATGCTTTGTAGATCAGAGATTATTAAAAATATATCTTTAGGGAATTCAACTTTTTAAATAGGAAGTTATAAAGAAAAGATTTGTTGCCTTTCTTTGGCTTATTTTTATTTCTACATAAATATTTTTGTTATGGTTCATGGTTATTTCTTAGAATATTTTTATACTTTTTAATCTTTTAAATTAAAGATCCTGAAGCAACCACATTCAGCATCCAAGCAAACAGCACTCACCAGCACTGCTTCCCACCAGCACCGCTTCCCATCAACACAGCTACCCACCAGCACCCCTACCCACCAGCATCCCTACCCACCAGCACCCTTGCCCACCAGCATCCCTACCTACCAGCACCACTACCCACCAGCACCTCTAATGACCAGCACCTCTACCCACCAGCACCCTTGTCCACCAGCATCCCTACCCACCAGCACCCTTGTCTACCAGCATCCCTACCCACCACCACCTCTACCCACCAGCATCCTTGCCCACCAGCATCCTTGCCCATCAGCATCCCTACCCACCAGCACCCTTGCCCACCAACATCCCTACCCACCAGCACCACTACCCACCAACACCCCTACCCACCAGCACCTCTACCCACCAGCACCTCTATCCACTAGCGTCACTACCCACCAGCACCACTACCCACCAGCACCCCTATCCACCAGCATCACTACCCACCAGCACCTCTACCCACCAGCACCCTTGTCCACCAGCATCCCTACCCACCAGCACCTCTACCCACCAGCACTTCTACCGAACAGCACCTCCACCCACCAGCACCCCTACCCACCAGCGTCACTACTCATCAGCTGATGCAGTGAGTCAAGGAACCTCCCACTCTGAAGGGCAGCACAGCAGGAAAGCAGAACTAGTTTGCTCAATTTGTTTCTAAGCCTGAGGTTGACAAGATAGATCCAGCTCCTTTACTGACTCAGAAATCACACCTGGCCCAAGTGCAGGAGTTCTCACAGCCGACAACTTTCAGACCTCTCTGGATCCTACTTGATGGTCTCCAGGTACAATATAGCTCTCAAAGTACTTAGATATTTCTGATCAATTTTTGTTTTTAAAATTGAGAATGAATATCAAACTCCTCCATCAAAAATTAAGGAAAAAGGTGTGGTATATAAAGATAATAGCCCAACCTAGTTAAACTGGTGCCACTAACATTGATTTATTTGAAGTCATGTGATGTATAAAGTACATGCACAATGAGATGGTGAGGCTAAAAAGTAAAAACTATATGATTTTCTTTGACTGTAAAGAAAGAGAAGGCTAAAGGAAGAGAAATATAGACAAGGAGAATTTTTTTTTTATGGTATTGGGTTGTTATAGACTAGCAACTGACTAGCCTGTGGGAGTCTAATCTAGTCTATTTCCAATACTTTGCACAGTGCCTAAGTCTACAGTATTAAAGATAATTTTTTAAAACATCTTTCTCAAAATTCAGACTCAAGGGCATAAATAAAACTTAGATGAAATGCTCCTGGATCACTTGATAAACCTGGACAGCAAGTTCTCTTTATCTCTTAACTGTGAAAATAAAGAAGGGTGAAGTCATTTCCAGAGAAATTTTAACTGTAGAACAGTTAAAAGCTGGCACTTGTCATTTACCTCATAACTCCCCCAAATGTTAGAGATTACTCTATGAAAACATGCCTTTAATTCCTTTTATTAGCAGAAGTAAAAAAAAATCCATTCACATGACAGCTTGTGCATCAAGAGCACGCGTGTGTGTGTGTGTGTGTGTGTGTGTGTGTGTGTGTGTGTGTGTGTGTGTGTGTGTATTGGAACCACCAAAGGTCTTCTTTAAGCTAATGAAGTCATAGTATTTCAGACAGTTCTTTCTTTGGTATAAAGCTGGAGCAGGTGAATTTTATAGCTCCATCAAGTGGAAAAGTACCAGGACATTGTCTGATGTAGTTACACAGAAAACTGCATATATTCCAGGTGAGCTTCCATGTACCTTCCAGCAACGCTTGAGACTGGAAGTGCTTCAGATACTGAGTTTGGGGAGTTTAGAATATTTGCATATACTTTAATGGATTTTTTTATTTCAAAAATCGAAACTGCTCTAAAGTTTAAAATATTCTGGGTACCTCTATCAGTGCTCCAAAGTTTCAGGGGTTGAAGACACGGTAGGGCAGTTAAGAGCACTTGCGGCTATTTCAGAGATCCTGGTTCAATCCCCAGCACCCACACATGAGCACCACACAGTGCTCACAGCCAGTTACAGAGGACGTGATGCTTCCCCCCTCCCCATTGAAGCACTGACATTTTCACAAGCATATATATATATATATATATATACACACACAGCTATTTTAAAAGGTTCAGATTTCAGAGCATTCCAATTTAGATTTTCGGGTTGTGGATACTCAAACCAACAGCACAACATCAAAAGAAAACATGTCCATATGTCTGACTTAAATTAAACCTCCCTGGTGCTACCAAAATAAGTAAAAAAGGATTCAGGAAAAGGACGAAATGTCAGGTGGACTCCAGAGAGGGATAGTAATTCCAATATGGTACAGCAAATACAGGAAAATTATCTTCAGAGAAGAGCCCCTTGCTTGCTGTTAATACAATATAAGCATCTTTAGCTGTTTCGTTGCTGACTACTAAACTACCAAAATTATACTTAATCTATCCTAAAATATTTATATTTTAACATCTCTGATACTAACAATAAATGCAATAAGAAAACATCACCATCTTTCTTTTCTTTTCTTTTTTTCTTTTTCTTTTTTTTTTTTTTTTTTTTTTTTGAGACAGGGTTTCTCTTTGTGGCTTTGTGCCTTTCCTGGAACTCACTTTGGAGACTAGGCTGGCCTCAAACTCACAGAGATCCACCTGGCTCTGCCTCCCGAGTGCTGGGATTAAAGGCATGCGCCACCACTGCCTGGCCACATTGCCATCTTTCAATTGGCATTTTTCTTTATGATACATTAAAATGGTGGATCTTACAGTTCATGAGGAACAGGGAAACATGAAAAAGTATGGTACTTGCAAGAAACTTTTTACCTTATTCTCAAATACTGAAATCTTTAGCAGTCAAGAGTGTCAACATTCTTAGCAGCTTCATCATAGAATAAACAAAAGCACGAAGATAAAACCAAAGCAGACTGAATTTCAGTCACTTAACATGCCCTTAGAGTTTTACAGATACCAGGATGAGTAGTAGATAATCATGAGCTGCATCTGAAAGAATGCAAGTGTGTGGCCAGGTAAGAAGGGATTGGGTCTTATCTGAAGATTGCCACAGATGGGGGAGTTGCTAAGCAACCTGGAAACATATGAGCAAATTGTTTTCTAGAATTTTTTCTACCAGCTCTTTCATGTTAAACAGCCTCTTTTTTTTTTTTTTCTTTCTGTATCTAAGTGCTCGTATGTGCACAGTATGGAGGCCAGAGGCCATGGCGAATGTTAAGTGCCATCCACCTTATTTTTTGAGACAGGGTCTTTCACTGACCTAATGCTTTCCAAGAAGCTAGGCTGCTTATCTACAGAGTTCTAGAGATCTGCCTGCCTTTGCCATGAATGCAGAGCTGGGATTACAAGCATGTGCCTGTAATTCCTGGCTTTTTAACATGAGTCCTGGGATTAAAGTCACCACACCTCCAATGAAATGCTTACTTGCCTTGTAGGTACAGAAAGCTGATGGTGAGCTTTCTAAGAACATTAATCAATACAAACCACTGCTCCCTTACCTGCTGTACAGAACTCTATAATTTCACTCCACTCAGACACAACATAATCGCCATCAACTTGTTTTGAGGCAGTCTGCACCGCTACTGTATACTCAGTCCTTGGGCTCAAAAACCAGTGTCCACGGACAGTCATTGGCAAGGGAACAGCTTTTGCCACCAATTTTGTTGGAACATCCTAGGAAGGAAAAAAGGAAGACGAGGCAGTAAAGAATAAAGGGAAGGACAAAGTAGGGAGTCAGGAAGGCTATGAAAGATAACTTTCATCATCTACAAACAATAGAAAGGAACCTAAACTCCTGTTTAAGAACCCAACAGTTATCATGTTTAAACTGTTTATTCTCCATATGCAGAAATTAAGGCCCAGGATGAACAAGAGACAGGCTTAACATCCTACAGACCAAAAACTGAAAAGGAGTTTTATTCTAGTTGTCATTATTTATAACATATTGTTTCCCACCCCCCACCCCACCGTACATGCTATCTTCTTCAAAACAGATTTTAAAAAAAAGACTTACAAGAACCAAGATTTAAAGTCTACTAAGTTAAAAATATAGTTGCTTGATTTTTATGACTTGATAATTTTACTAAAGAGGTTCATTATTAAATATTTTATATGTAAAGGGGGGAACGCTTTTTTTTTTTTTTTTTTGGTTTTTTGAGACAGGGTTTCTCTGTGTAGCTTTGCGCCTTTCCTGGAACTCGCTTTGGAGACCAGGCTGGCCTCAAACTCACAGAGATCCGCCTGGCTCTGCCTCCCGAGTGCTGGGATTAAAGGCAGGCGCCACCACCGCCCAGCTGAGAACGCTTTTAAAGTAAATATTAAAACAGATGAACTTGTTTCACATACAGATTAGGTAACCTTCAGAAAAGTGTGGTGCCATGTATCTGAAAATGTTTAGGTCTTTTCAAGCAGCAATCGATAAGTTAACCTGCTGGTTGAACACTCACTACATTTCCAAAGTTGTGGTATTTATGGGTGAAGTAGAGGTCAAGCTTTGAAGTATTCATCATTTAATGTTTAAGCATATCAAAGATTCTTCAAGAAGGCAAATGCCAGCAAAGGGAACACCCATAATTCCAGAATGGAATTTGATAATAATGACTGATGATTAGTATGTTCTTACTACAGTATGTAAAGCCCTCACTTATATTTAGTTTGTGAAACTGTAAAAGACATTTCCAGAAAAATAAAATGATGCATTGAGTTTTCCCATCTTTTTCAAAGACCAGGCTAATGACTGTTTTCATCATCAGTAAAAGCAATGAAGCATAAGAGAAACACTCGGGCCAGGTAATTGTTATCCCTAACAGTCACATCTGGAGGAAGAGCTGTATCACAAAGGGTGAGTAACAGCAGAGACAGCAGCTAGACGTTACATGTTACAGCATGTGAAGGTTAGGAAGTTTCATTATCAAGCAAAATAAAGTACACTCTACACTCTCCCACCCCAAATGCCTCTTTGGGGCATTTTTTTTAAGGCCTAAAGTGTTTAAACAAATGCCCACAATTTTATAAACCAATTAGTTTGACTCGGGGAAGGATGTACGCTTCAATGGAAAACTACAGAGCCTATGGCACACTCTTCTGCTTCAATAGAAGGAATTTTACAGCTTGGCAAACAATTTAGTTATTCTTGTCTACATAAAGTAACTGAATTCTGAGTAGAGGGTAGCTTTCCTGTCCCCTCCAAGCCAGTTTTGACTTTATTTGCATAGATTTTCATATAACTGACTTATAAGTGGGTTATATCTTGAACTATCCCTATAGCACAGGATCAATTTCCTTTAATGAGTTAAAGTTTAGTATTGATTTTTATCTTTGCATATAGTCATGATTTACCCTCTTGCATGGCATTCCATTTTCTTCAAAATTTTATTATGGGGATAATGTTTTAAATCACACATAATTTTGGTTCTTCTCAATGTCAAATATCTAAGTCATTGAAATTATTTTCTTTTAAAATGACTTCATACTTAAAATGTTGTAATGACTGTAAGTATTGATTGGGTTTACCTTGTGTTTAAATTTATTGGAGTTCTTGTTCTCTTTCTTGTTGAGGTCAATGAAATAGTGTGTAATACGGTCCTTTGACTTCGAGTCCATCTCCCAGGAGATCTTGAAGGAGTCACATGTGATGTTACTTATTTTGATGTTATGTGGGACAGGGAGTTCTTCCATCTCTGCTATGCCACTGTCTTGTGATTTGTTACCTGCCAGAAAACAGCGCATAGAAAATTAGTTTCTGATGGATTTTTCCAGTTTTCAAAGTCTTTAGTGGTATATGTATTTCTGAATTCAATCATCTAAGCACTAAATCTAAGATTCTACTTTGCTCATAAAGTAATTCGCATGATAATAAAAGATATTTATAAGGCCATATCACCAGTTTTAAAACAGATGGCTCAATCCTCTGATCGCTGTATTTCCATTTCCCAATTTCTGACTTATAGTAACACATTGATGATCCATCTTGCTGTAAAACATCAGTTTTGCCTGGTTAGGTTGTCTCTGAAAAGCCTCAAAGGACCATTTTTCCTATATGTCCAGTCAATGCTTACCCTAAGTGACACAGGTGTTTAACCCAGAGGGTGCCGTAGAAGTGCTGCAAGTGAAGTGGTCCGGTCAAGTGAAGGGGATGCTTATGCATGTCTAAGAGGAAGCAATGGAAGGCCGCAGACAGAGCCTGCTGCTACTCTTTCACTTTGGAACACCGCACACAAGAACAGTGTACGAAGGTTACACGGCGGCACGTTCAAATACTACAAACGCCGACTCATTCACTCCAACAAAGGATTTTGTTGTAATCATTTCTCTATGACCCTTGAATTTAATTTTGAGTGCTGAAATAAACAAGGCTAAAGACAAACGCTGAGTGCCATGCTGACAGGTGTTATTAAAACTGTGAATCATCTCTCCACCGTCATTGGAGAAACTATTAGCACTTTGCTAGCAGAACAACACAATGGCTGGAGGAGAAAAAGAGAAAATGGAGATATATTTGCCATTTAAGCTTCTGCTATTTATCTTATTCAGCTAAATGTGATGAATAACTGAAACATACCTTATGAAAAACTTTCTTTTCATTAAAATGTGGGGAAAAGGTGTTACCTGAATTAAATGTGGAGATCTCTGATCAAATCATATTTTCTATGGACATTATAAAGCTTTTATTATGTTAAGAATCTAAAATTTAAAGCAATGCATCATAGGCCCAATTCTAGACAAAATCACTACATTAACTACCTTCATGAAGCTTTCTTATTGGCTTAGAAGTTAAGAATTAAGCGAACTTCATCCTCCCCATACTTCATGAATCACTTTAAATGAGCTTTTGAAATAAGTGACAGAAAAAGAGAGATGTTGCTATAAAACTGACAGAGCAGTGAGCAAGCACCACCCCAGCCCACACACTAACCACTCAGTCAGTCTCAGCTCCGGCATGTGTGTGTCTGTAACCAACTCTCCTTCCTCAGTTAAGACATGACTTTAAGAGTAATTCTGGGGCTGGAGTGATGGCTCATGGGTTAAGAATGCACACTGCTTTTGCAGAGAGCCTAGCATGCAAATCTGTACTCCACAACCATCTGAACTACAGTTCCAGGAGATCTGTTTCCAGCCTGCATGGGCACCGCACACCAGGCATGCATGCAGGTAAAACACAAAATAAAGAAGAATAATTCCGGCTATAATATTTTAAATGTTAGAGGATTCTAACATTTTCTGCTACTGTGTTGATCAGTAATACTGAGTACAGACCAAATACATGATTTCATACATTTTGTCTATCCAAACATGAATGCTACTTTAAAAAATATTTCACAAGCAGTTCCTAACAACAGCATTTATTGACATGCAGGGTAAAAACATTGGCAGATTATGCTGAGAATATTTACATATGGCTTTCTCAGTGAGCTTAAAGTGCTTTATATACTTGTACATCAATCCCTACAATCAAGCACAGATCATTTTTTTAACCCCTGTAAAAACAACCCACACATCTTTTGGTGTGTGTGTGTGTAGGGGCTTTTTTTAGACAGGGTTTCTCTCTGCAGTTTTGGTGCCTGTCCTGGATCTCACTCTGTAGACCAGGCTGGCCTCGAACTCACAGAGATCTGCCTGGCTCTGCCTCCCAGTGCTGGGATTAAAGGTGTGCGCCATCACCACCCAGCCAACCCACACATCCTATCATACCATCCTTACCTACACCATACATAGCCCATTCTCTCAGTACTAGACAGCCAGTACTCTTCCATGTGTCTTTACAGATGATCTGTTCTGCACGTCTCCTGTAAATGGTACACACAGTCCTCCATGATCTCCTCCTTTCAAGCAACACACTGCTTTCCAGATTCATCTATGTTATATTATTCATTAATTTATTTTTACTGCTGAACAGGGATCCGTTGTATGGATAGACCACCTTTTATTTATATCTTGAGCAGCTGACGGGCATTTCAGCTGTTTCTACTTTGTACCTATCACAAATGCTGATGCTATGAGCATTCATGTACAAGGTTTGGTATGTACACACATTGAATTCTTCTGTGTATCTCCCTAGAAATGGGAAGAATTGGAAGATCAGATGATAACTCTAACTTACTTAGGAAGCAGAAGACTTTTTCCAAAGAAGCCACACCACTTGACAGTCTCTCAGGAGTGGGTGTGGACTCTTACCAAAACTTTGTGGAACCTATCATTTTTACTCTAGTTATTCTTTGCACTTTTTGCCAAGTAGGGTTATAGCATTACAACCTTTGGGTATAGCAACAAAGAACTCTCTTAAACCATAAAGAAGCTCTAACGATATGGAACCTGCTGGTACCTTGACTGTACATGGTATCCCTAATATTGTGAGTGATACATTTCTATTACACAAATTATCCAGCTTTGGGAACTTTGTTAGAGCAGCAGAAGTGGATTCTCACTCTCTTCTTTCAACAAGGTATTCTAGCCTATGTTCTCTTTTTCTGAAATCAATCACTTCTCAAAGAGCCATGGTTCAGTTTAGTAGAGAATGGCAGGCAGAGACTAAAACTTGAGCTGTAGGTGTGATCAGCTCTGTTAAAATGTTATTATTTCTAGGGCCTCTGAATGGCTGGAAGAGCCAGAAACCCATGCATGTGTGTCCACTAATAAATATCTATATTCATGTACTTATGCATGAAAGCACCAGTACTTATACTCACACTCCAATTCTAATCCAACAGCACATGGCAATACTCTTCCTTATAACCCCTATCATAACTTCCAACAGTTGAGAAAATTAGTTTTAATTTAAATTATTAATCATGTATTTAATTGTTCAACATAGAATACATATAAGGAGTTTATGAACTGCATTTCATTTCACTAATGGAAACAAATGTACTGCTACTTTAATATTTATATTAGTTTTTATCTTTAGTTCAAGCTAAACAGTCAGAATATTACTTTGCAAAAATTACTTGGAAATCTGAACTAAGCTAACTCAAAATAATTTCTAAATAAAAAATACCATTAGTAAATCACATACATGTTTATGAGCTGCTTAAGTTTTCTGATGTTTACAAATCAGAAGTCTGGGTAAGTTTGTGCACATTAAATCAGTGTGTGTCAGACTAAGAAGCAGTGCTGGCCATGTACTTTAACTTTCCTGCATGTTTAAAAATTTTAAAGTATATTAAAAATAATGTATAATAGCAAAATTTACATTTCCTTCAAAACTATTAAAATGTAGTTTTCATTGCTTTATGTTAAATACACAATTAATATAGTTCCAAGTGACTAACAAAAAGCAATACTCTGGGGAAGCCTTAGTTTATGTTCCTCTTTAAACCTAGCCAATGGGGATTACTGATACCATATTTAAAATTAGATGGTCAAGTCTGGCTCATGAGGACTAGAAATAATGCACAGAAAATTCCACTAACAACTGACAGGATAAAGGAAATGCAAGCACAAGTATACACAGAAAGGACCCAGGCGTCATGGTGCCTCTCAGATCTTTCTACTCCCTATTCCTGATTATTCTCCCATTAGCAATAGAAATGGGCTATGCTCCATAAATCTATACATTGAAGGTTTACCTACAAAAAGATTAGGTATATCTTGATGAATGTATTTAATAAATAAGGGCTCTTCATTAACATTTTGCTGGTGAATATTGGTGTATTTAATTAAACAACATGTTTTAACTGGATTTGCCAAACTATCTCTATTTTTTTCTGAAATCCCTGGTGAGGATTTCAAATGGTAGGTCCACCCCATTAACCAGTAACCAATCACATTAGTTTCTGTGTTCTGCACTTACTGATTTTTTAACAACTCTAATCAACTGTGCAAATATTTTATTTTCCTTATACAGTATTCATCTAATCAAAACTCTTTAAAAGTATTTGAAGTATGCAAGAATGTCTCAAGTCTTAAAAATATCTTGAAATTTAAGTGGTTATTTTTCCCTATCTACTCCTTGTACAATTATTTCCCTTTTAAACTAGTACTTTGTTGTTGTTGATGGTGGATTTAGGAAAAGTGCTCTGGATCTTGTTACATTAATGAGGCTTAGATTTTTTCTATTTCTTTAATATTTGCCTTTGTCTTTACTGTTTCTAGTCTGGTATACTATCTTTGGAATTAAACAGCTCCATCTCAGGATGAGCACTGAATTAATTTTATTTGCTTCCATGGTTTCACACTTCTTTTAAATTTTTATTTCTTAATTAATTAATTAATTAATTTTACATCCTGATTGCAGTTCCCCTCCCCCTCTCCTCCCATCCTTCCCCATACCTCCTCTGCCCCGCTCCAACCCACTCCTCTATTTCTGTTCATAAAGGGACAGGCCTCCCATGGTATCAACAAAGCATGGCATATCAAGTTATGGTAAGACTAAGCACCTCCCCTTATATTAAGGCTGGGCAAGGCAACCCCAACTGTCATCAGAGAGCCTTTATCCAATAACTGATGGAAACAGATGCAGAGACCCACAGCCAAACACTTTTCACTCTCAACTTCTTTAAAGTATTTATACCTATTATCTTTCCTTGGTCAGTACTTTAAGTATATCCTGTGCATTCTGATTTACAGTGTTTTCACTGTATTTTCAGAAAATTTCTATAATTTTTTTCTTCCTTTTATATCCATGCATGACTAATAGAAGTTGCTCTTTTCTCCCAAAAGTGAAAGTATATTTTTCAATCTTAATTTCTAGTTCTATTTGTTGCATGTGACCAATGTTGTGTGCAATGTCTTAGTTGGCCCTGTATTTCTGTGACTGCAGCCCAAGGGGTCATCCTCTACCAGCAAGGTATGAAGGTGCAAGGGCACCTTGTACAGACAAGTGGGCAGACGCAGTTCTGAGTTCTAAGTCACATTGTTGGCAGGTTTTCCTTACTTTAAGCCACTACAGCTATCTTGTACTAAAAGTGATACCTTAAATCCTTATTTAGTAACAGTATTTCTCTAATAGTGTACCTGAATCATCAGATGCTACTGCTTTTAAATGTGGATGTTTGGGTTATTTGGTTTAGGAGGTGCTGTTCTCTCCATTAGTTATGGATTGTGGCTCTTAACATTTACAACTGTCCTTTGTTCTTCTGGCTTGAATTATTCACTGATTGATAGGAGAGCAACACCTACTTTCCTATTTCTTATCTTTTTGTGTACTTTTCCCTGTCATTTATTTTCAGACTGCTAAATGGCTCTTTTAAGTACCTCTATACTGTGTTTTTAGAGCCAAAAGTGACTTTGAGTTCACAATAGGTGAATTAAGCATATTAAGTGTCTTGGTATTCACAGTTTATTTGCTTATTCACAAATCTGTCTATTGTTTTGTATCTTCTCTGCTTCTGTTTCTTCCTGTATACTCCTTTGCTTGCTTTTTTAAAAATTTCTTTTAACATTTAAGGGATATCATACTTTTTACTCATGGTTACCACTGTGGTTGTTTTCAAGACATCCTTTATCTCCTTTTTATGAACCCTTTTATCCTGAGACATTTCCATTAAGAATGGCAACTGATGTTATCATGCACTGTCTCTGTAACAATCAATGAGCTTGATTTTCATTTTCCCTTTCCTATTTTCAGTTGCATAATTTCTACCTTGCCAGAATATACTTTATGTACTTCTATACATTTCCTCCTCCTCCTCCTCCTCCTCCTCCTCCTCCTCCTCCTCCTCCTCCTCCTCCTCCCCTCCTCCTCCTTCTAAGTATGCATTATCAAAGAGGACATGTCATTCTGTAAGAAACAAGCACGGATTCTAGGGCTTATGAGGAAAGCAGCTATGAATTAGGACAAAGTCCAGGGGCAGGGGCTAAGAACATCTGAACAGACCTCACACTCAAGGCAAAGGACAATATGAACTTTAAAGTCTCATTTTCAATTGGGTATTTGTTTTGCTACTTCTAATCAGTCATCACCGATTACATATTTCCATTCTGCTAATGCCTAAGCTATTTTTCTATGCTGACAGCAGTATTACACTTGCAGGAGTGCCCAACTATTACAGAATGGTTAAGGGCATGCCTACTAGTAAGACAGAGATGTGTGACCTTGAGCAAGTATCCTCTAACCCTCTAAGATCTGTTTCTTCATAGGCCAACCAGTATAGAATGAGGTACTAATCCACATATGAAAAACATAACTTCTGGCTTGTATTAGACAGTCAATCTTAGTTAATTAAAACTCTACTCCCAGGGGCTAGAGAGGTGGTTAAGAGCACTGGCTGCTCTTCCAGAGGTCCTGAGATCAATTCTCAGCAACCACACGGTGGCTCACAATTATCTGTAATGAGATCTGGTGCCTGCAGGCAGAACACTGTATCCATAATAAATAAATAAATCTTAAAAAATAAGAAATAAATAAAAACTCTATTCCCCTTGGTCTAATTAATATATAACTTTGCTAACACACTGCATTCTGTCAATGCCCTAGTAATCAATCTTTAATGACTTTTTTTTTTTTTTTGGAATCCCATTTTGTTGAAATTTGTGTCCATATATATCCAAGTACTTTTTAGCAAATCCATGTGCTAAAAGAGACTTCGATTTCTTAGTTTTGATGTAATATTTATGTGTGAATAATCTCTAAATTTAATTTCACGCTTCTCTCTCAAACAGACTTTTTTCCCTTTTTTATTTTCTGCCAACGGAATCCTGCTGCAGAGCATTTCCGTGTGCTATCTTTAAGGGTTCATTTAGGCTCAGTTCTCTGTGCTGCTTGGTACATACACCAGAAGGAAGTCTCAAGCTTTATTTGTATACGGTATGTCAGACTATTGTTCTTTTCTATACACCTCACATTTAAGCTGCTCGTCAGCAAACAGTTCCCTTTGTATCTAGGCTTTCAGTGTATATAATTACCTGCATTTCTAATAATAATTTCACATGCAAATAAGTGTTATTTTTGAGGAGTATGTACACAGCAGTTTGATCCAAATAATATTTCATACCAATTTTCAGTCTTAAAATCATAAATCATAAAAACATAGCACTGGGTCATAACCTGTAGGGTTAGGATTCAGAGTGGAGGACGTGGAAAGCCAGCGGTCACAGTCTTAGTACACAGTTCAACAGGGAATACTCTGACACCTGGATTTCAGTAAAAACTTTTCTCTCCTCTCTGGATGGCAATCTCTGAGGTCAAAGCAGGGGCATGACTATCATCAAACTCAGAAGCCCAAGAATCACAAGTGAAAAGAGGTTGAATATAGTTATATATTGTGCTCCTTAGTTTAGAGTGTTAAGATTTTATGAAAAACCAAGAAAACCTATTTATCCTGCAGGGTTGACCCTTCACACACTACACTGGATTTTTCAGTTCACAGAACACAAATTTCTGGTTTCACTAGCATACAAAGTGGCATGAGATAAATACTTCATATTCCTACTAACAAACTCATTTCTAATAGCCATATCTAATAACTTTGAAAGTATATATGAATCAATGTCCCTCAAATTGAACTGAAGAATAGTAAACAAGCAACAAGTGAGAACATGTATGCATACACCCACCCACACAATTCCAAACTGAAAAAAGAAAGAAAGAAAAGGAAACTTCTTTACTACCTAACCTTGAAGTTAGATAACTGAAAATATATGTATATAGGTAGATGGGCAAGAAAGAATAAAATGTAATGGTTTCTTCTTACCTTTCCATATAAAAGCAAAAACACAAATGGCAAAAGATCATAATATTAAATGTGTTTGAAGATGAAGTAATTTTTTTCAATCTGTGTCATAACTCAAAAGTATTAAAAACAACTCTGTGTAAAGTTGGAAAGCCTTTGACAGATGGTAATATTAAACAGGAAAGTTCAGCAGATATTTGTAATAAAAGGGATAATTATATATGATTATAAAAAGCATCTGGTAATTCTAACTAAGGCTCTCCCACTATCTAGGCAAATAAAGGTGTGAATAGGTTCTCAGCTAGCCACAATAAATATTTAAATATAGCATCAGACCAGAGATTTTTAGTGACAGAAAAACTTATGAGCACTTACACTAGCAAGGCAATATTCTAAATCCTTAACATATACTTTTTAAATGTGTATGTGTGTGTCAGTGTGAGTGTATGCCACACATGATCAGGTGCTCACCAAGGTCAGAAGAGGGTGTTGGGTCCCCTAGAGTTGAATTATATGTCGTTGTGAGCTACCTATTGTGGGTGTTGGGAACTGAACAAGGGGCCTCCACAAGAGCAGCAAGTGCTCTGAACCACTTGCTGCCTCCAGCCCTGTCCTTAATTCTTAGGGAAGCTTATGACAAGTATTAGTATCATCTACATTCTAATAAATGAAAAAATGGGGTACTTCAAAACTTGTTTAATGCCAAACAACCAATATAAAGGCCAAAACCTCAAACCAAGTACCCGGGCATTCAAGTGTGGGCTCATAATCATCAAACTGCCCCTGATGGCTTGCCTCACCTGCTCTGAAACTACTTGCATTCTTGGAGAATCACATAACATTCATTGTCCTTAATTTATAGACTAGAGATGGTCTGCATGAGAATCTAAAGGGACTTCTAGCTCTGAAATAGGAGTCATTAGAGCTGCCATATTTTGTAAAGCTTAGTTTTCTTGAATTTAAAAATATTGTCTGCGTGTATGTCTGTACACCACATGCATGGAATGCCCAAAGAGGCCAAAACAGGGCAGCAAATCCTCTGGAACTGGAGTTTTGATGATTGTGAGCTGAGCCAGGGAGTGCTGAGAACTGACCCTGGGTCCTCTGGAAGAGCATCCATAACTGCTCATAACTGCTGAGCTATCTTTCCAGCCCCCAAGTTTTCTTGAACTTTTAATGTTTATTTGTTGGAAATATTTCCCACTAACTCATGATTAAATACATACTTGCATTCAGGATTCCTTTGTCATTATTTCCTTGCAATAGTTCAATTCACTGAGTAGCTACTACACATTCTCTCCCTGGAATGTTGTGTAGCCTCAGCTAAATCATTTTACATCTTTTAAAATATAGATTGTCAGTTACTTCCATTCTTCGTGATATTTCCATTTTCTTTATTTTTCATATAGTACGCATGCGTGTTCACGTGTGCGTGTTTGTGCAGGCACACTGGCATTCATGCTCGTGGAGGTCAGAAGTTATGTCAGATGTCTTCATCACTTCCCACCTTACACTCTGAAGCAGGGACTCCCACCTGAACCCAGAGCCTGCTGACTGAACTAGTCTAGCTAGCCAGCTTGTTCCAGGGATCCTCTTTCTCTGTCTGCCTCCTGAGGCTGAGAATACAAGCAGGCCCCTGCATCTACCTGGCATTTATGTGTCTTCCTCTGTGATACATAATGACAGTGGGTGTTAGGGATCCAAACTCTAGTCCTTACCCTTGTGCAGTAAGTACTTTACCCAACTGTAGCAGGAATCTTAAAAGTTCTTATTAATAAAATCAAACCGGAGGCCAGTTATTGGGGTGAATGCTGGAAGATCAGAGAGACAGAACAGGCCACAGCTACCTCACTTGGCCAACTTCTCAGTTGATCCTGTTTCCTCAGACTGGAAGCCTTTGTGTCCTTATCCGAATGGGTCTCAGCTGAACTGTGCTGCTCAAAGCCTAAAAGCTTAACCAGCCAAATGCTGCTAGTTTCTGGTCTCCACGCCTTATATATGTTTCTGCTTTGTGCCATCACTCCCTGGGATGAAAGGCGTGAGTCACCATGCTTGGCGGTATCCTTGAACACACAGAGATCCAGGTAAATCTCTGCCTCTGGAATGCTAGGATTAAAGGCTTGTGCTACACTGCCTATCCTCAGTGTTTAATATTGTGGCCGTCCTGTTCTCTGACCCCAGGTAAGTTTATTAGCATGCACAATATTTCTGGGAACACAATACCACCACACCCAACTCACCATCCCCTCAACCCTTTGCTGTTGTTCTTGACTGTTCTTTAAACTGACCTTAAAGCCTGCTTCCTGAAAACCATGCTTGAAAATTATCGGGACATCAGAAAGCTTGTCTCAGGACTCTTCTGGCACTCCTTGTCAGCACTAGTGTATAGACAGGCCAGGGCCTTCTGCTCTACCCAACTCCTCCATGTTGTGTGGGTTTTGGAATCAGAGATTTGAGATCACATATCTCTGTTACTTCTAGTTCTATGATTTGAGACTACTCAGATTATTTGTGTTCAAGTGATTTACCTTAAAATTGAAGAGGAGGATTTTCACTATTCAGGAGAGGTAAATTTACCTGGAAGCCAATGGAGCTTACATTTAAGAGACCCTCACTTATACTTCTTTCTGGCACTTGAATTTTATGTCCAAAATGTTGTGCTGCTTTTCTCAAGGCACCTAAGTGCATAAACTTGAGGCACCATAAAATCTGGATCCATTACTTCCTATAACAACAACACAAATATGCAATCCCAGCACAGTGACTAGCTAGTTAACCAACAATTCTTAGCTGAGGATTTGGATGACTCAGAGTACTGGTTCCTGTACAGATGAGATTGATTTCAAGGAGACATAAGATAATGTTAGGACTTTGTCTTCTTTGGTCTGTCAGCTGCAAAGCATCAATGACTGAATAGAATGTAAGTTTTCTCTTAGTCAAAAGTTGACTTTGGCAATATGCTTGGGTTTCAGGGTATAAAGGGCTAAGTGTTTGTTATGGTAAGAACCAATTTTCAAATGAGACAGATGTGATGAAATGTTGTTATAGCTATCCAGGAAAACCTAATATATTTATTCTTTCTTACTTTCTATTTATGAATCCTTACGGATATATTTATTAATTTTTTAATTGAACGATTTATAAAAGAAAATCCACTAGGTACATTTTGGATAGTTGTTCTCCATATTTCCCTGTTCATTGTGAGATAACTGTATATAAAATGTTTTCAAATGCAACCTACACCAGAAGTATACCAACCAACAGAGATCAGATTGCACAGAAGCATCAGAAACACTCCAAGGGAAGGTGCTTCTTGATGTAAAAACCACAACTGTCTACTACAGAGAAAATGAAGATGGACATCTTTCTGCCCTAGAAAAAAATTAAGCTTGCATCTTCAAACATTTAAGTGCTGTTATTGACAAATTACTTAGTTATTTTATATTTTTCCAATGTTCACCGTGCAAGCCTGTAAACACGACAATACTGCACTCTGATGTGTTTTCTTTTAAAAATGAGCCTTGCTCAGAGAACTGTCATAAAGTTGATAAGCTCAATGACATCTACCTTCCTAAAGAAGAACAGATATTTTATTCCCCCATCATTTCAAACTCCCTTCATTCTTGTTAAAAGATGTCTCAGTTACAAAACAAATGTAGGCAATAATGTGTTTTTGTAAAATGCAGTACAGTATATTATCAGCTGCCAACTAAAGGTGCTGAAAAGGCAAAAGTAGTTCTTCCTGAGACAATCTGTGCCTTGCTTTTCTATTCACTGTGACCAAATACTTCAAAGCAACTAAGAGAGGGAGGATGGGTGCTTATTTGGGGCTCACTCTCTGAGGAGACAGAGTCCAGCATGCTGGGACATGAGTCACACTGTGCCCACCTGTGTCAAGAAGCAGTGCTGAGTGCTTGTGCTCACCACATTCTCTTTCCTGCCTCCTACTGAGTCTCAGTCCCCAGACCTGGGACAAGCCACCCACATTTAGCACTAGCCTTCCCTTCTCAGTTAACCCTCACTGAAAAAGTCCTCACACACAGGTCTAGCAATCTGTCTCCTAAGTGATTCTAAATGCAGGCAAGTTGACAGTTAAAATTAACTATCACAAGTCCATTCCTTGTCAACAAATTATCCAAACACATCACTTTCAAACTGTAACAGTAAATATAAAAAATTTAAGTTAGAGTCTCACTCCTGGACTAGTTTAAAAACAAACAAAACAAAACAAAACAAAACAAAACAAAACAAAAAACAACCTTTTACCTAGCAGTTAGAAGGCTGGGACTTACATATTCAACAGACACACAAAATTGTTGGCTGTTCGTTAGTACAAGATCAGAGATGAGTGTAGAACCATAGTGTCTTTTACAACTGTCTATCAGTCTAGTAACGTGCACATGTGTATATACACAAATTTCAAACCCTCGCTGCTACATAGTTTCCAGATAACTTACTTGCTTTCCTTTATAGCCAAATTTCTCAGGACACTTGCCGTACACTATTTTTCTTTAATTCTTAATAACTCTTAAACTTAGTCAAACTTAATCCCTAGGACTGCAACAAATATCCCCTGTACAAGGGCAGCAACAGCTCCTTCTCAGTTCTCCTCTGACTTTCCTCTCAAGGACATGCTACTTCATGTACATTTGCACTGGGGGTCGGGGGACATCTGAAGTAACCCATGAAAAATTTACCTGCATGAAAACTTCTGACATTCTTCCCAAGAATGCTATAAGACTCACTCCTGAAGTATCTTCCCTATATCTAGAAGGAAAGAATGTCATTATCTCTGAAGACCCAGAGAAGAATCTGAACAACTAAACCTCACAGTGCTCACCTTCTACTCCCCTTGTCCAATCCCTTCTACAATGATCTGTTTCTTCATCACACTAGGCATAAAATACACACAGCTTTCCCTGTTTCCTTATGTCTTCATCACTAAAAGCTCTATGTCGTACAAAGTATTTACTCAGTAAACTTGTATGCTTTTCTATTGGTAATCTCTCTGGTTACATTGGTCTAGGCATAGATGTTTTAGAATTAGGTAACTGATATATGAGATCTTTTCCTCTGGCACCTATACCCCTTCCCATGCTAGAGAACTTTGCCACACCAGAAGTTAGTGGTTCCCAGGGTCTGCTGAAGACTGTTTCTGATGGATGCTAACACCTCAGAACCAACAAAAAACCTTCAGCAATGATAAAAAACACAATGTGACTGCCACTTGATACATGTCATGTTGTGCTTCAAAGACACCTCAAAGCTAAAATAATCTGAAATGTAGCTTTAAATTGTTCTTCAAATTACTCCCAAACTCAGTATTCTGTTCTTTAGTAAATGGCTCTAATATCTACTGAGCTGTACTAGCCATAAAATATATACTTCAACAACTAATACAGGTTAATAATCTTGTTACTTTTCTAGAACCTCACTTTTTTCCTACATGAAGGCTGTGTTCTGTGTCTTACAATGCTTTACTTCCAGTGTTCTTTTTTTTTTTTTTTTTAAATCTATTCCTTCTCATATCCCAACTGGTTTTATAACATAAAAACTCACCCATCTATTCATTTATTCATAGGTATACAGGATTTCACTATGTAGCTTGAGCTGGCCTGGAACTTGCTAGTTAGCTTAGGATGGCCTTAACTTCAGGATCCTCTTACCTAAACCTCATGAGTCTTGAGATTACAAGTGTGTATAACTTGGCTAGATTCAAAAGTATCTTCTTAAATAAGAGGCTTTTAAAAAAATATTCCTAATCTTTCAGAGATTGTGTTGGACTACTAAAGGAAATGAAAAAAAAAGGGAAAGTTAAGAAGAATGGTAAGAAATAAGGCTGGAGTAGGAGGCAGGGGCCAAATCACATGGAGTTTCTTTTTTTTATACTAGAGGAGTAACTAGTAATAGTCATAGTAACCTGCTGGCATTGTATTCATTGTCATTTTGCATTTCTGTGAAAGTCTTATGAAACACTGAGACAGAACACAATTTTAGGAAAAATGACTGTTCCATGATTAATGTATTTTATAAGTTTATGTTTCAGATTTCTGATCTTAAAGTACATCTACATTTTAAAATACAATGAAAATAAGTAGAGACATAAATTCTCTGTGTAAATAAAGTTATGAATGTATACTAAGAAACATGTTTAAGATCACCATTAAAATATTACATGAAAATGAATGTTAAGTGGTCTTTACCTGTCAGAAAATTAAGACAGGAAAGTATTAAACCACAGGCAAAGAAGTCTGAAAAAAAGTCTTTAGACTACGAAGGCTATGTCACAAGAAAAGTTCACGAGCTGCTCTAGATGAAACCCTTAGAAGAATGTGATGCTGTGGAGTGTGTGTAGAGGTGAGGCACACAGCTACAATACAGTGTAAAGCATGTTCTACTAGAAGTGGCTGCCCTGTACCTGATGGTTCCAATTTTATTGCTGTAAATTGCATCATTACAATTTCATGAGTAAAGCTTTTAGCAAAGCAAGTGGTTTTAAATATTAATTTACAAAATCAATGATTTCTAGTCAATTGAACTTCCTTTTTTTTTGGTTACTCACTTAAAAATACCTTTGAAAGGGCTATTAAAGTATTAAGTCCCAGACAAGGTAAGTTGCACCCAGAAGACAATACTTAACAATAGGTCCAAACACCCACATGATGTACACAAAGCTATACAAAAATACGTTTGTGAAATAAACTAAAGATTTATTTAAAAATAATCTGTAAAAAACAAAATCTAAGTGTAGAAAGACTATATATTGTTGACACTGGCACTAAACCAACACCCCATTGAACATTAAAATTGAGAGTCTGAGGTCAAAGGGCGTGTTAGAAATATATGTTCCAATACAAACTTCAAAAGCAGACTAGGTGAGTATGTTAGTTTCTCTTTAGCTTCTAGTACCATTATTTTTCTGCAAATCTCTGGTTCAACATTTCATTTGTTTTATAAGTTAATATTTTCTTCAAAGAAGACTACATTGCTAAGAGAGAAAAACATGTTTAGTGTCATCCACAATAAACAGGAAAACCTTACCATTTAAAAGTAAGGGAATCTCTGCATTATAGAGCTTGGGTCATTGTTTCCATGCTAACTCTCCACAGCAGTGCCTTTAGAAAACAAGTGTATCAAAAGCTTGTAGATAACAAACTAACCAACCGGTTCGGCACCAGCTCCTGATCCTATCACTTCCATGGTGAGTTATCAACACTGACCAGGAGACAGAAAGGAGCGTTATGTAAGGAGACAGAAGGACAATGAAACAGCCTGGAAACGACTACCAAAATTTTCTAATTGTTCTCAAACTCTTCCTATGAGAATCTGATAAATATTTCTAATAGCCTTCTTCCAGATGTTTCTTTCTATATATATCACAGACATTTAAAATCCAACTTGTCCAGAAATGACTTGGATCACTTATTACCAAGCTTATTCTTTCAGATTGCCTTCATTAAACCATTCTGATCTTATTTACTTGTGTCAAGATATCCAGGCCCCAATCTAGCACATTTAGCCATCATCAACTCCTGTTTCATATATCACCCTTTCAGTATAATCACAAAGCCCACATATGTTTGCCTTGAGTGATTAATTATCCACTCTTTGGAGGGGGTACTGACTCTTCCTCTAAGGTTTGGGTGTAGTTTGTCCCCTAAGAGTTTCTGTGTTGGGAGTGTGGTCCCCAGTGCAGCAATAGTAAGTGATGGTAGCTCCAATCAGATTGCTAGGCAGGTAAATTCACCTGCCACCAAGGCTGATGATCTGGGTTCAGTCCTTTGGATCCACATGACAGAAGGAGGGAACCAGTTCTCCCAAGTTGTCTTCTGACCTTCATGCAAGCACCAGTACATGTATACCCACACTCACAAAAGCAAATTCATAAACAAACAATAAAATGTAAAAGAGACGGTGGGACCCTTTAAGAGGTGGGACCTAGTGAGAGGTCATTAGGTCACCGAGGTCACTGCCCCAGGGAAAATTAAGGAAGTGGTTCTTAGCCTTGGTTAGTGTAAAGACCTCCCTAGTTTCTCCCTAACTTCCAGTCTTGTGTCTTGCTATGTGTTTTCTCTCTCTCCTCTCCCCACAACCCCCCATACTGGATCTCTGTCAGGATGCCATGTGCCATGAGGTGATAAAGCAAAGGAACGAACACTTACTTGACCCAGCATCATGCTATGATGTAAATAAACCAGTAAATAAATCCACCCCTCTGGCTCTGGTACTTGCTCAGAGCAAAGCAACATGGAGTTCCCCTGCCTAAGAAACCATTTGGGCATGCTTCTAGCACTGCTGCTCCAGGTATAGACCCTAGATCACTAAGAGCAGCTCATCGGGAAAATAGAAAAACAAAGTCTTGGGCTCCACCCCAGATCTAATCAATCACAAACTGAGGGAATGAGGTGTCTTCTGATAGGCCCTCCAAGGGATACATTTTGAGAACCAGACCCACTGACAAGAGATTTAAACTTTCTAAGTACAGAGATGATGGATCAAAAAACATCATTTGGTTTTCTTTGTCATTATTTTGAGCTATTGGGACACAAATAGCTAGCAAGTATCAAATTGGGCTGCAGTACCTGATTTTGAGTAAACATCAAAAAGAAAACTTGGCCTATTGCACAGCATCTAAAAAATGGGGTTCTATCTCCTATTGCTTATATTCAAGTATGGGCAAATATATGCTCAAGTGAAATTTCAAATATACTTTAAGTATGTGCATGCAGAATTCAGCACTTTTTAATCTAGGTTCATGTGTCTCTATTAGTTCCTTGCTCTCAGCAGGAAAAATTAAGCAGGCTAAGGGATTAGGATGTGTGATGTACAAATATACGAGGAATGAAGTTATTTTAAGTCTGGAGTATAGCTATCCTTTTAATTACCTATGTGAAGTATGGGTAATTATAAAATTGAAATGCATTCCTGGATTAAAAAGAACAAGAACCATTAACCAAGTTTAATATGGATACACTGAGACCAATTTAGTTTAAAATGTCAGAAGTCTGTTAATTAGTAGAGTTAATTTTTCAGCTAATTGTTGACCACACTGATAGCTATCTGCTATAAGCTTTCTGAAACTGTTACTAAAACTAAACATCCTTTTTTGGGGGGGTCAGAATTTAGACTGAAGTAATTAAAATTGTCAAGTTTTCCTTGGATTTTATATGAAAATATTTTTCAAAACAATTATATGGTCTCTGACAAGTTCCAGAATTTTGCAGCAAAATAGTGGCTGAAGTTATTATGAATCAGATAATTAAAATGTGTTCAGAATTAAGTCATCATACCAACTAAGAGATACACATGGTTAAAGACAATCATTAAATTTGTTATTTCTGGTATTGCAACCAACATGTTAAATAAATAAGCTCTTATTTCAAAAGCTAAACAAAACAATGATATATATCTTCAAGAACAGAGAATACAGACAGGTATTCAGTAGAATCATGATGAGCTCAAGTGTTCAGTTTACTTAACATCTTCATGGTTTAGCAGAATGAGAATAGGAATTATGGAAGGGTTCCCCAGGTGGTTTTGCAGAAGTTAAAAAAAAAAAAAAAAGGTAAATTTAAAACTGGTCAGGCACCACACAGTGGAGAAGAGAATGAATGCCCAAGTCAGTTTTCAACATGCCATCAATGAGATAATAAGAGATGCCAAGACAACTATATTAAGGGGGAAAATAAAATTAAAAACTGCAGGAGTGGAAGCTTTTGTAAATCTGCAGTCAAATTTCATAAAGTAGTAATTGCCACTGATAAGGATTAGACATTAAGGTATTTCAAATATTTTGGATAATCATATAGAAACTGTTTTTTATATTGTAATTGTTTTCCTACAAGCTAACTATAATACTATTGACAGAAAATGTCAAAATTCATTAGCTGAGTACTGTTAAACAAAATATAAATATTTCAAAGGAAATAAAAATTTTTCACTAACTAAAAATAAACTAAATTTTTTGATAAATTCCTTTCAAATATAAATAACTTGGGAAAACTTAGCTAAATCTTTAGTAAGCTGAAAAAACTAAATCTGACAATATGGTCACAATGTTCCCAAGTTTATAAACTATAAGCAATTTTTCAGTCATAAAACTGCACCTTAAAGCTGAGATTCAACATTCTAGCAAGATAAGTGTTGTCTGAAGTTTAATAGAGAAGCCTAAAAGAATAAGCATTTAAACTGTTATCAACAAGTATCTGATTTTTATAAAATACTGTTACATCAACAATGAACACTAAACTGACAAATTCTCTCTGTCACTTTCCTCCAGATTGAACACTTCATCCTTTGTAGTTCAACTGTGAGAGTTTTTTTTTTTTTTTTTTACTATTTCTCATCCAGTCTAGATCAGCAAACTTGGAGACTACACTGAGGAAGAACAGAAAGTTAAAAAATCATTTTGCCATTACTTTTTGAATGAACCAGAATTTAATACCTATGATGCAATAAAAATCAAAGAGAAGTAAAGGTTCTCTGCCAACTAGCAAGTTGAGAGAAGCTGTCTACTAACAAGGTAAGCCTGAACTTGTACCCACGGCATAACCCGCCTAGGCAGCCATTCAGGTTTTAGCTTACTCTCCTATCAGGTACGTTCTTTCCCCCAGCAACACCACAACCGACGTACCCTGAGAACAAGCACGAGTGTCTGATTTTAGATACACCCATCTCTATCAAAAATGCCCTTCTGCTTCCCCACACTGCAGTATTTTCTTTTTAATATCCAGAAAATGTTGCTTCACAAAGACAGAATTAACACTCTTTCTTCACACTATTGGCCTTACTTTGAATTCAGGATCCAAGTAACAAGGCATTTTGGGGTCCTTCCTTCTACCTCTGCCTACTCTGAATACAGACCCATAAGGCTGGAACACACATACAAACAAATAGTGAAAATAGCATGTAAGAGAACAATAGGAAACAAAGTAGGGCTCTTTCAAAATTTAATTTTATTTAAATTAATTTTTTTTTGTTTTATGTGTATGGGTGTTTGTGTATGGCTGTGCACTACATGTGTACAGTGCCAGAGGAGGCAGAAGAGGGTTCTAGACTCCCTGGAACTGGAGTTACAAATGCCTGTGAGCTACCACGTGTGTGCTGGGAAAGAGACGCTGGTCCTCCCTCTGGAAGGGCAGCCAGTGCTTGTATTGCTGAGCCATTTCTCCTGCCCCAAATCGGGACTCTTAAGATTAGTACCTGTAAAGGAACCCCAGAGAAGAAAATGGCACTGTCATCTAGTGTTACTTAGAAGTTTGCTCCATTCACAAAGGATGGTCTGTGAACTATCAGTCTTGGAGGAAATAGAACAATCAGGACCACTCACTTAGAAAGCTTAAAGAATATTGGTTGATTTTATGTGTTGACACCTTTATCATTTTTTTCATTTTAATTTGTAGTAACTTTTATATTTATCAGGCAATGACAAGTAGGAAATTTGTTTTCAAAACGTCTTTTACTACAGATGGTTAGAGATAGATTATGGACAACAAAATGATAAGACCTTGACTCTCTGAGACCAGATCTCATATACTCAGGCTGGCCTTGAATTCCTGACCCTCTTGCCTCTACCTCCCAAGCTCTATGATGACAGACATGTTTTTCCATGCCTGGCTCAATTCTTCTTTTAATAGTTTGGTAGAATAAGGAATACGGTATATAAAATCTTAAATAATATTATTTAGTATAAATCTACATGTCTTCATAGTTTATACCACCTCTGACACTAAAAAACATTAGTAGAAGCTGGGCAGTGGTGGCGCACGCCTTGAATCCCAGGACTCGGGAGGCAGAGCCAGGCGGGTCTCTGTGAGTTCGAGGCCAGCCTGGGCTACCAAGTGAGTTCCAGGACAGGCTCCAAAACTACACAGAGAAACCCTGTCTCAAAAAACCAAAACAAACAAACAAAACAAACAAAAAACATTAGTAGAATTCAAAGTGTACTTGAAAATGCCTGTGCATAGAAACATTCCCTCCTAAACTCAGACACCAGGGTCCTTCATCTTGGAGTAACCCTACACAGTGCTAACTTTCTGCATTATTTGACTTCCTGTGGATCTCTACACAATGTACATAATCTCAAATACTGCTTTGATAATATGCAAAAGCATTATCAGTCTACAGTTTTATTTCACAAACTTTCAACATCTTTATCCTGTAAAGAGGAATTAGCTCACAGCCAGTCTTTTCCAGTAGATATTAGTGTATATATACACTTTAGTGAAGGGGCAAATAGTAACTATTTTGAGGTATTTATGGGCTATGTGGTCTGTTACAGCCAGTTACCGCTGCTTTAGGGGCACCGTAGCCATTGATAATATGTAATTAATATAAAAATAAATTTATAAACATAAATTTGTTATAATTACATAAAATGGGCATGTGTGTTCCAGTATGTTTTTACATATATCAACAGGTGGCAGGCTTGGGGATCTGGCTCAAGGACCATAATAACTAACTCCTGGTCATACACATAATCATAAAATATTGACATTAGGAACTGGTCAAATAATAAATATACAAGATTATCTTGGTTCTTGTTGGCCTTAGTCACTAGCTTTTAAAGTTTTAAAGAGAAATTCATCAGCATTCTGACTCCTGACAAGTTCTCATTAAAATCAAAGTATAGAGTAAAATTGTGTATACCTCATCTGCAATGGCATATGACTAGCCAAGCATCTTCTGTGCTAGTATTAGGTAGCAAACCCTGTGTGCTGAAGAAAACAAAAGAACACATGTATTCATAGAAATTGCCACAACCACTGTAGCCAATAGTACACTACATATCAAATCTCCAGAGCTGCTTAGTAAATGTACCGCACCATAATTCAAGTGCTTGCAAAGATGATAAACTAGCTACAAATCCAGTTGAGACTCTCTTTGCTCCACCACAGCTAGGAAGTAACTCTGAACTACCAAGGTTTCATTAGCATTTTTAACAAACCTGGATTGGCAGACTTAGTTCATCTTTGGGATTCAACTTTGGCCTTCTCTGAACTGCGTTCACTCTTTCCTTCAAGGAGTGAAATACAACCAAGCTCCTTAGAGACCTCGCTAAAACTGACGTCAAATCCAGACCTCTTTCTTTCACATAAGTTCTGGTCTCCTAGTGACACGGGTCGTTTCCATGAGTAATTGTCTCCGCACCCCCATTCTAGAACTCCTTTTCAGAGAACACAACTAAAGACCATGTGCCATAAATTTCCAAAAGATTTCCTAAAGTTGCATTGAGATTGCCTTAGCTCAAATGCTTTCTTTTTTCTTTATAGTAATAAGCCTAAAAGGCCTCCAAAGATTCGAACACTACCTTTATGTAGATGGGCAAAAGTACCTCTACTTCACTATGCACTCAAAGCAGCAAAGAGTTTGTTTTTATAAAGTACCAGCTTTAAAACTTCTATCATTAGACTATATGTTTTCTGCATTTCTTCTAGAAACTTTCCAACACTAGTTTTTTCTTCTTAAAGATACGTGTGTAAAACACATCCTTCTCAGTAAGACAATTCAATCAAAAAGTCTGAACTATTGAGTAGTATGAATAAAGAACAAGATGACCCTAGAAAGAATATGCATCCTCTCATGAAAAAAGGACAAAGCAGTAGATATAACTACTGACATAATGTCTATGAAGTAGAGAAGTTCTTCTTGAAAAGGATGTAGAACATACCTGTACACTGAGATCTAAAACCTCAAGTGTAAAAAACTGATGTTATCAAGATGTCTCCAAATATTTGCTTTTCCTCCTTATCAATAATTCTGATTTTCAATTTTCCAGACTTACAGTTCTAGTTAGTCTTGATCACATTCCACTCTGCCTGGAATTCAGTCCTGAGATCTGTACTTGTGCACTGCCAACACCCTGCATTCTGACAACTGCGAGCAGAGCATGCTGAAGCCCTGCACATTTGAGCCCTGATGTTCCTGCTTTGCTATGTATTTCTGCTACAAGTCTTTACAAATGCTGACTTTTCTCCTCAAATGTATATGTACAAACATATTCTCCTCAGTTGAGACATTAGAGTAATTACAGTCTTGCAGCAATAAAATATTTTAAGTAGTTACAAAATGAGGCATATATTTTAGCATAGTGAGAAAATAATTCAAATAATCAATAATGAATTAAGAGATTCTTAGAAAGAAATTGAACAGAAATGGAAATAAACCCAAGAAAGAGATATATTCAACAAGGCAAAAACGTAAAATTTGAAACTTGTACTAGGGGTGGAGAAGTGAATTTGGAACCTAAAGTGCTGTGCTTGTTTCAGCAAGTTTTCAATCAACTGCTGTTATTACTGAAGCTGATATAAAGACAAAAGCAAGTGGGAGCAGACTCACTTGACTTAGAGGGAAAACTTAGAGGAGGGAACATTAGTGAGGTTAGACCAAGTGGCCCGATTGTCGTCTACACAGTGCTCTGCCTAGGGTGAGTCTCTGAGAGGCCTGCCTGGGCAAGCAGTCAAGTGCCAGTTAGTGCTCAGGCTACACAGTCATTCTGCCACTGGAGGGAGTCTGTTCACATTGCCTTTGGTGTGACTTTCCTTAGTCACGTCTTCTATGGAAATTAAACAGACTCCCACCAAGAGTACGAATTGGTTCAACACAGCTGATGGTTTTCTTGCTCTTCTTTGTTTCCTTTAGCTTTTATTTATTCATTTGGCTTTTTTTTCCTCACTAATGAAAATTTACACCACCCTCACAGTGATATCTGAGGCAAAGAAACGAACACAGAGACATATGACACAGAGCAGCTGTTAGAGAAGAACATGAAGAAAAATACTGCCAAGCGAGGGCAGAGGGGAGCTGAGGCAGACACTTGTTCCAAGCGTGTGTCCAGGTCATAAGGCCCAGGGAAAGCAGTAGCAGATGTGAACTAGAAGCTCAAAACAGCTTCTAGAACTGAGAGTGACAAAGGGGTTACTGTTGGGATGGATCGTGAGCAGGGTGTCCGAACACTGCCGCTGTGGTTCTCTCAATTTACTCTTAATATTCAGGATTTATGGTTGCCAACAGTTTCTCACAAAATGCTTTCCTAAACAGCACACAACTGAATTATTTACAGGGATGCAAATATTGGCCACAAAAAAAAAGAGGTTAAAGAAATTAGTACATTCAACTCAAGAAAACATGTGAAGGATAACATTCTCCTCCAAATAATTCTTCTCCCTTTTGCAACAAGAATTGTGACCTGTGCTATATAATACTTCATTTTACACGACAAGAGTCACATGTGTTATTACTGCGGTTGCTTTGCACAGTGCCTTGGGGTAAAACAGATTAAGTAACTTGCCCAGGGTTACAGGGCTGTCAAGAGCCAACATTCTAACCCTGGCCATCTGATCTGAAATGGTATTACTGCTATTCCACACGTCAGTGGGACTGAGTCATGATTACCTCACATTCTTGTGATTGAGACATTACAGGCACAGAGTACAGGTGTTCTTCCTAGGTGTTTGCTTGCTTCAGAGATATTACAGGTTAGCTAATGTGGACTGAGCCATTATGCATTTGGGTTACTTTGTGCTCCCAATGTTAAAATGTGTTCAATTCATATGTCAGAAGCATAAACAATGTTTCAGATCCTTCTATAATTTAAGCAAACAAGATTCCTTAAAGGAATCTATATTTTGAGTATATAAAAGAGAAAAAGTTCCCTTTTCCTTCCTCCATAGAACTATGATTACAAAGAAACTGTAGTTTCCTTAAGTTGTGTTCACTTGCTAAGTAGCATCATAAACCCCATACACTATATCTAGGCAGTAACAAAATGACCTACTCAGAGAGATAATGACTGTTAAAGACAGAAAGCTTCGGGGTATTTGTTAATATTATAAAACAAACAAGTCTTTCCTACTTCTCTATAAAAACAATATAGGGAGCTTGGCAAAACACATAGAGATATCTATTTATCTCCCTATGGTGGCATGTATATAAATCTTTTCAGGAATGAACAGAAGTATATGTGTGTGTGATAAAAAGATGATGAGAATCAGAACTGATACCGAATTTTGTATTGGGGCGATGAGCTATTTTTTTTGCCTTGTCACAGGAGGGTAAGCACCTCATGCAGCTATAGGAAGAAGCAAACTAAAAGTGGATTCCTGTATTACTGATATTTTCATATGAAAAACTGGATGTTTTTCTTTCCATTAAAAAAATCATTGCGAAGCAACATGGTATAGTGAATAACGAGCACACCAGAGCACTCTAGAGCTAGGAAAAGAAGCACTTGCCTGCTTGGAACAGGGATTAACAGACGCTCTCAGAGCTACTGTACTTACTCCAACAGCCGACGAATAGAATCCTACCTAAAAGCCCCATTTTGAACTACAGTTATTAGCACATGGCAGGAACTACATACTAGCAACAAAGCAGACATGCCTAGGAAAGATTACTCTCAAGGTTATATACATGCGTATTTATAGGAACCCTTTTGCTTTATTAAAAATTGAATGCATGACTATTTGAACTCTGCTATTCCAAGATTACTAATTATTTTGGAAAAATAGCAAATAAATAAAAGTAAATGCTGTGAGATAATGCTATCAACATAAACTACAATTTATAGGAAGATCAGCCACAGACCAAGCATAAAAGAGGAGAGACAGACAATCATCTTCACCAGGAGCCATAGCTTGTGGTCCACGCAACATGATACAATTCAAAACATCGGCAGGTAGAAAGTACATTAACAATCATACCATACTTTCCCCTAGTCTACTTCCTTTCATTTCTAAGGAATTAATGTTTCATTTTTTTCCCCTACCAAATTAACAGGAGTAAAGTGAAATGATTAAAAAGTAAACCACAAAGCAATATACCTCCCCATGGTCATAGAACAAAGCTATGGCTCCATAGACCTAAAGCATAACAATCTTCAGCTACACATGCTGCCATAATCTTGGCTTTCTGCTCCATATATTGATACAAGAAAAGCAGTGAGATCTGAGAGGCAGGAAAGTCAGCGAAGTGCTGGGAGCAAACACCACACAGCTGGAAATATCTCAGTATGAAACCATGCTAGGCAAAGTCTAGTGAACAGATTTACTACAACACACTACAAAACTATCCCATAAAATGGTGTCATCCCTCTACATCATTCTCACCAAGCCAACTAACTGATTAGAAATCGCCATATATTGGCACAGGGTCACAAAGGGGAGGGGAAGGTAAGCACTTGACAACCTCTCTGTGGAATTTCTCCCTTTTTGACACATTTTATAAGACACAGTTCTTTGTACTCCTTGAATTAAACTGTTTTACAAAATGAAACCTGATTAGTATAAATCCATCACAGGACTACAAATAATAATTGTCATAGCTATTGCTTGATCCCAGCATCCCCCTCAATGAAATGTTACATAATTTGTTCATTTCACGGGATTCATAATGTCAACTGAAACAACTCAAACTGGATCACTAACTAGAGCTGCTATGCTGGAAGTAAAAGCAGCTTTAACTTGAACACCATACATTAGTAACTCTGAACTTCACTAAACAAATATTTCCCTGATATCCATGATAAACACAGCGAATGCAATTTAAAATCCTGAAATTATTGAAGTTTGAGGAACAACATTGAATTCTCTAGTTCCATTTACTATTTGAATGAGCATTTGATAAATCACTGAACTAAATACAAATCAAATCTACTTTCATTTAGAGTCTTGATTTTCTTTGGAACCAATCTAAAAGAATTAACAAAAAATAGCTGCAATTTAGGAAGGTAACATTACTAATGATATCTACCAATAAAGGAAACATAAGCAGCCTTTACAAGATTATCTACTCAGACCTCACTTCTTTTAGAAGCTAAGGTTTGTTGGGTTCAAAGCCTTTGAATTTTGGTTTAAAAATTATCAATAAAATTCATATCAACAATAACAAATGTTATTTGTGCTCACTCTACCTAAATGTTTAAGAAAGCAATGCCTAAAAACCAGTTATTACCATTTAAATGTTTTTAAAAACAAGATCTTTGTTTCCTATACTGGGTTACACTGCTAAATTTTATGACCTTACGGAGCACAAATTAATATCTCCCATAACTTTTCTTTAATATGCTTGATAGCCATTACTCACATACAGTTAAACAGTCAAGTGTTTCCACGTCAACTGATTTCCCTGTGTTATATGCAAAATTTTACAATTATTTGGCCAATTAGCAATCAGACGACTTCTTTACAAATGAAGTTTTATTCCAAATAGCTAAAACAACACTGACCCTCCAACTAGCCACAGCACACTGTTCCAATGAACAACACTGATCCTCCAACTAACCCAGCACACCGCTCAGTGCCCACACTGCACTTTAACACTGGGACCTGTGATCAATCATTCCCCCCACCACCACTGCCAACTTTAACAATAGAGTACCGACACATCAACACACAATGGTATGTCACACACACACACACACACACACACACACACACACACACACACACACTACACACACTACACACACACTCTGAATCCCAGCAGATGTTTAGTGGACCCATTCCCGTACAGATTTTTTTTTTTTTTTTTTTTTTGACATTCTCAGAATCGCTGCCCAGAGCCACGAGCCCAGTGTCTGTCCTTGGTGCTGAAACGCAGCAGCTTTTCCGCCCGCGGACTAAAATACTACCAGGCTCACCCCAGCTAGACACTTCAGGGGGTGGGAGGAGGTTTGCATGGCGATGGATAAGTTTCTGGTCAGAGAAGCCTATCTAGAGCCTTTGCGGTGGCGGGTGCCGGGAGCATCCAGGGTAAGTCCCCGGCCGGGAGACCCAGGACCTGCCTGCTGCAGAACAGGCAGCCTCGGGCCGCGGACCCGAGAGGCGCCCTCTCCTCCGCGCGGAGCCCTCTGCCGCGGATCCGAACGGCTCCGTCTCCCCAGCGGCGCCCTCTTCCCCCCCGGTAGCCTCCTCCCGCGGACTGGAGCGGAGCCCTCTCCCGCGGACCCGAGAGACGCCCGCTCCCACGGACCGGAGCAGACCCCTCCGCCCGCGTCCTTTTGTCTCCCGCCGACGTCGCCGTGCCTCACCGTCGCGGTCGCACAGCTGGATGGCCTCCAGACTCAGGTTCTTGATCTCCTCGCACGGGCTGCTGGGGCTGCTGAGGGCATGGTCCAGGCGCGGCACCTCCATCTTCGCGACCCCGCGGCGAAGCCAGGCGCCGGCGGCCGGCGGGGCGAAGGGCGGCAAAGGCCTGAGACGGCTGACGGCGACGGCAGCCTCCGCTCGGGAGTCGCGGCCGAGGCGACGGCGGCTAAGGCTACCGCGACGGCGGCGGCGGCGGCGGCGGCGGCGGCGGCAGCGACAGCGGCGACAGCGACAGCGGCGGCGGCGGCAGGAGCTCCTCCGAGCGCGCGGCTCGCAGACTGAACGCCGGCCGGCGCGAGCGCGGGGAGCGGCGCGCTCTCGGCGGGAGGGAGGGCCGCGCACGCGCACGAGGAGCGGGGGGGGGGGGGGGGGGGAGGAGGACGCGCCTACCTGCCGGCACCCGGGCCCCGCCCCGCGTCGCCGACCGCGCGCAGGCCCCGCCCCCTGTCCTCCGCGCTCCCGCTCGCGCTCGCGCACGCGCGCTCTGCACACACACACACACACACACACACACACACACACACACACACACCGCCTCTGGCGCGCACCACCCCCCCCCCCCGCGCGCGCTCGACCCCGCGGGCGCGTGGATGGCTCGCGGTCGCCGCCCTCCTCCCTCCCCCTGTGGCGCGCACCCGCGCACCCAGCGGCGGCGCGCGTAGACCGCGTTCCCCCGTTCACCCCGGGTCCTGGCACGCGCGCGCGCGCCGGGCGGCCTCCCCTAAGAGCCCCGACCCCCCCCCCCACACACACACACACCCCTTGCGGCGCGCACGCGCCCTCAGCTCCCCTGCCCCCCTCTCCCCCCACCCAGTCCCGGGCGTCGCAGCCCCCGCGCCGCCGCCGCCGCACACTGGAAAGCGAAGGACGAGGGCGCGAGCGCGCGCGAGGAGCGCGGGCCGTGGGAAGGTGCTCGGCGGGTCGCGCGCTCGCGGCGGGGGTGGGGGGGGTGGGGGGGAAGGGAGGACGACTTGGCTCTTTTATTATTTATTTATTTATTTATTTATTTATTTATTTATTTATTTGCACAATGCCAGGTAGAGCCGGATTGCCCACCCACGCTGCTGCTGCTGCGCGCGCGCAGGTTGGTTGTTGACCACAGATTGGGAAACTGAGGTCCGGGCCGCCCGGGGTCCCCCTCCCCCTTTCCCATCTAACCCGGGAGTCCGCGGGCCCCGCCGCTGTTCCTCACGAGGCCCTGCAGTGAGAAATGAGTCGCCCCCTGAGGACTGCACCGGGCAGGGAGCGCGAACTCAGGTCGGTGCAGCAGGACAGGCGAGGCAGCGGGAAGCCGCCCGCCCGCCCGCCCGCCGGCCGGCTGGCTAGCTGCAGAGGAGGCAGCTCCAGCGTGACAGCCACTTGTCAGCCTACCTTGTCAAGTCGCTCATCTAAGGAACAGGTCTTCAGTGCTGGCTCTCTCTGGGCCGGGCATTGTTCTGGCTGCAGATGCAGGCAGAAGCGCATCACCTGTTCTTTGTTACACTAGAAAATGAAGAGGGACCTGTGGTCCTCCGGGGATGCTATACCTGCGTGCCCTGTTGCTTTCAGTGGCCCCTAAGATATTGCAGTGCACTCATGACGGTGCAAAGGTTTTAAAAATAAAGTCGATATAGGTGGCAGCCTGGTGGCCTCTCTGTTCCCATTTGCTGATTCGGAATATTTTTTTTTTCTTGATATCACGGGATCAAAAGAAGCTCTTCTCCCCTTTGTATTGTTTATGGTTATTGGTAATTCTTTAAGTGCCTTGTTTACTGATTTTCCAATTTCAAACACTGATATTCATCATCAAAATAATTTACATATAGATCACTATATGCTATGTTTACTAGTCACACCCATTTAGCCGTGAACAACTAAATCTCATTAATCTCATAAAGTGGAAGGGCCCACCTTAGATAAAGTAAGCCCATGAGAAAGCGTGGCACAATAGTGAGATGATAAAAATCTGTGTAAGGTGATTTGATGTCATTAAGTGAAATGTCCTCATTATGAACTTAAGAATTATTGAAGATGGATCTCTGTTTTGAAGTTTAGAAAACATTCCAGTATTAAGATAGGAGAGTCCCTACGGAAAGAGTAAATTACTACCTGTCCAGAGAAATGGCAAGACAGTAGTTATGTGAATTTCATATGTTCCAAAGGCTAGCTCAGTAGAACTGGAAATTGACATCAAAGCACAGTGGGTTTGTCTTTCAGAGAATTCTCAAATTTACAAATCACATAAGGAACTGTAAACTACAGAAATAGTTTATTAGTATCAAAAAAAATATAACACACATATATTAAAACTTTAATTCATACAAATATTATCACTTGGTATATTCAGGGCAATATACTAGGTGGTGAGAATATATATCCCAAGTGGGGATCACATTCAGTCAACTGCGAACAGAGAGCATCATGGGCAAAGAGAGTATATTAGTTACTTTTCATGACCATCACCGAATTGCTGACATAGCTTAAAAGAGAAAAGGCTTAGGTTGGTTCAGTTTCAGTATAGTCTGTCATGGTGGGGAAGACATGGTCCAATGATGGCAGATGAGAAAGCATGGATAGTGGCAGGAAGCAGACAAGGATAGTACACCTCCAAGGCCGGGTCTCCAGTGACCTACTTCTCCATCCAGGTCTCACTTTTCAAGTTCTCCACAGTCTCCCAAAGAGCTTCACCAACTAGACCAAAAACCTGCGGCAGATATTTCAGCTTCACACCCTAACAGGGAAGGCAGAAGTTTGCTTTCTGTAACTGCTAAAAGTACTCAAAAAGTAGCTAAGGTGAGAACCAACAGAGTGGCCATGATCCATCATATTAAGAGCAAGATGCCTTTAGCAAACACTATGACATTTACTTTCCAGGCCAGACATGTACCAAAGTACCAAAGACAAGCTACTATTTTTTAGACAGAAAGAGCCACCAGGCCGAACTGAGAAATCACAGGCAGAAATTGTAGTCACCCACTTAAAGCAAACTGCTAGAAATTACTAGGAATAGAAAGGAATGCCATGATAGACATACAAGGAAGTAGAAGTCACCATTCTTTTCCATAACCTTTGGCCCAATCCTCAAGTTCGTGGAAGCTTTTCCTAATGTCCTCAGATATCATTTAAAATAGGACATATCACTTACCTATTTGAGGTGTGCATTGGCACAGTCAAAACCCCTATCCTCTGAGCCCAAGCTCAAATGGTACAATCTCTGTAAATACATTCCCCTCTGCCAGTATTGTTCTTGTTTTATCTTTACTTCCCGTTCTCTTCTAAAGACAACTATTGCTATCTATGTTATGATGTGTAAGTTAGTGTACATCAAGAATTGATTCAAATTTGAGAAATCCCTCAGTCATATCTTAATCAGTCCCTTACCCAACATTGAGCCCTTGACAAGAAGCTGTCTTCTTATAGTGATGAAGTCCTCATGTACTAATCTAAACTTTTATTTTGAGTACAAACACAAATATAAAGGAAAACATAGTGGTCTGTCATGATCTGTCTTTGCTCTATGTCAGACATCTTGTAGGGCAACACAAGATAAGCTTTTCTGTCAGTTATAATTAGCTGTTCATACAACCTGACCTTGTAAGTACAGAAGAACTTATATTTCTTCCCAAACATTTTTATTTCCCCTGTGGCATAGTTTTAGGCACATATTATTAGAATCTTCCAAGTACTATACGCCATACAATATGCTGAATTATTAAATTCAATTGCAATACGTTGAATGTGCTTATTTATATGACTTCAAATTGCCTAGGATTTGTATCAAAGCTGAAGGAAAGAAGGCAACAGAACCTTTGGGTAGGCTAAATCTGTCTTTATGATCTACACCAGCATATCCTAGTTCTCTATGCCTAGGTAAAAATCAAAAACAGGACCAAAACTGTAGAAATAATCACAAAATAATAATACATAATAAATGAGGGAAGAGGTTTTTAAGATTCTTCTCATAATATTGCTCTAACCTTTCCTAGGCCTTTATTATGAACAGCAGGACCAAAGAAAATTCATGATTGATAGGAAGTTGAAAGCAACTGAAATATTCTAAATTAATTTGCCTTGAATCAAATAGTGTCTGGACTTACGAAGATCAAATGAGATGATGCATATAATAATATTGTATGAACCGTAAACACAAAGTCAGAATATCGTTATTTGGGAAGATGTGGAATTTTATTTAAAAAAATAATTATTTTTGTAATACAGAATTCTTTAACTAGCTCAGTAATCATTTTAAAACACCCAAAACATCTGTATTTGGATTAAATTTATGATTATAGTGCTGAAGCTTTTAAGACAAGACGAAGGTTCAACATATGCAAATTAGTTAATGCACTATATTAACATAATGAAAAATAAAAGTATGAACATCAATAGATACAAGAAAAGAAAACATTCAGCAATATTCAACATCCTTTCATGTTCAAAAGGCCTTCAAAATTGTAGTTATACAAGAAATATACCTTGACAAAATGAAGGCTAGATATTACAAATGAACAGTGAAAAGCTTTTTAACTCTAAACCAGGCCTGAGACAGAAATGCTCATTAATACCACTTATTTTCAATAAAGTACTGAAAGTCTTTGCCAAAATTATTAGGTGGGGGCAAAAACATCCAAATGGGAAAGGAAGAAGCTAAGTTGTTTATTTACAGATAACTAAGTCTTATATATAAAAACCTCCAGAAATGCAACAAAAGTCAGAATAAATTCAGTAAAGTTAAGAATTCAACATACAGAAGTTAGTTGTGTGTGTATATACTAATGAAGAACTGTCTAAAATAGAGAACAGAAAGCAATCTCATTTTTAGTAGCATCTGAAAGAATTAAAAGGGGCCTGGAAAGGTGACTCAACCATGAAGAACTTATAACTACCCTTGTAGAGGACCAGAGTTTAGTCCTCAGTATATGTACCTGGCAGCTCAGAACCAACTCCAAGAATCCAACACCTTTTTCTCACCTACACTTGTGTACATATCCTCACTCAGACATATGTACATAATTCAAAATAATGTTTAAAAAATAAAATGCTTAAAGGATAAACTTAACCAATGATGTGGATGTTCTGTAAAATAAAAACTGTCAAGCATTTAATAATAATGTTTAAATGGCAAATAAGTGGAAGTTATCAATTTACTTATCTATCTGAAAAATAATATCAAAATGTCTATAGTAACCAATGTAGTGTACAGATTCAATGGAATTTTTAACAAAACTGCAGTGACATTTTCCACAGAAACACAACAAATCATCTTTAATGTCATGAAGCTGTAAAATGTTTCAAAGAACTAAAGTGATCTTGAAAAAAAAGCATAAAACTGGAAATACCACACTTTATGATTTTAAGCTATATTAAAAAGCTGTTCTGCTCAAAACATTAGGCTACTAGCATAAAGAAACATGTTGACCAATGGAACCAAACAGAAAACTAAGAATTAAACTCAAGTGTATAAAGTCAGTTTTTTAATAGACATACCAAGAATACACACTAGAGAAAGGTTTCAATAAATGAGATTTTTAAAAACTGGATTTACCTTTGATAAAAAGAAAAATTGGACCTTCTCTTATACTATACACTAGAATTAATTCAAATCTATTAAAGTCTTAAACACAAGACCCAAAACCATAAAAAAAAAGAAAACACGAAATAAACATTTAACATAGATCTTAAAAATGGATTTTTGGATTTGACACCAAAAAGGCAGGCATCAAAACCAAAAATAGATGAAGACTGCATCAAAGTGGAAGGTTATCTCCAGAGCAAAATAAATAACATGGAGAAGCGTCCTAAATAGTGAAAGAAAAAACTGTAGAATGTATGTTTATAAATGTTATACTAAATATATAAGATTCTCAATAGCAAAAGTACAAGGAATCCAATTAGAAAATGGACAAAGGACCTACAAAGGCATTTTTCTAAAGATCCTCAGAATACCTACAGATATAAGAAGATTGTAAGACGCTCAATATCACTAGTCGTAGAAGTGAAAACCCGCATTATCAACTAACACAGTCCTCAAAAGGTTGAAAGAGAACACGTGTTGGCAAGAATATGGAATAAAAGGAAACTTGTACCCCATTGTGGGAATGTAAATTGGTACAAACACTATGGGAAAAACAGTATGGGGTGTCTCAAGGTGGTAGGAGAAGACTTACCATACAACAATTCCACCACTAGACATTATCTAAAAGAAAGAGTATCTTGTGATTTATGTGTACTCTCGTGTTTGTTTACAGTATCATTCAAGGCAGAGACAAAGGGAGAGCTTGAGCATCCATTGATTGGTGAATAGGTAATAGATTATTATTTAACCTTTAGAAAAGAGATCCTACCGTTTGTATGAGCATGAATGGGTGTTGAGGACACTATGCTAAATAAAGTAAACCAGACACAGTACAGTGGACACTGCAGGATCTCACTTGTGTGTGAAATTTAAAACAACAACAAAAAGCTAAAGTTAGTAGTAGAGTGGCAGTGGTTATTTGTGCATGGTAGAGGGAGAGAGGATCTACTGGTCAAAGAATCCAAATCTTAGCTGTGCAATAAGTGAGTATTGGAGACCTATGTATAGAGTGATGTTTATGGTTAAAAAAAAAAAAAAATGTGTGCCATAGTTGGAATTGGCTCCTACAGTCGATCACAAATGCTCCTACAGAACACACACATACAGCTGAAGTGTTAACTTTGATTGTTCTAAGTTTGTATTGTTCTAAGTTTTAATGATTGTATATATACATCATATAAATGTATATATACATGTGCATTTAAGCATGATAAACATGAATTTATATTTGTCAGTCATAGCTGAATACATCTAGAGAGGTTTTTTTTTTAATTAAAAAAAATGAAAACAGGGGGCTGGAGAGATGGCTCAGAGGTTAAGAGCACTGCTTGTTCTTCCAAAGGCCCTGAGTTTAATTCCCAGCAACCACATGGTGGCTCACAACCATCTGTAATGAGATCTGGTGCCCTCTTCTGGCCTGCAGGGATATGTGCAGACAGGACACTGCATACATAATAAATAAATAAATTAATTAATTAAAAAAGGAACACAATGGGTGGTCAAACTTCATTTAAAAAAATGAAAATAATATCCTGGGGGCAGGGAGTCAAGGTTGAAGTTTTAGCTCATTTGCTCTCATCGACTCCATTGGTAAACTGGCTACTTCTTCCCTCATTTGAGCCCCTGTTTGGTGTCTATCGTCATCTTAGGTTCCCATCTCCAGCTTCTTCAGTCTCTTCCTTTTCCCTGACTCTACTTATGTCTCTGCCCACCATCAAATATCCTTGATTTTAAAAAATAGCTTTACTTGAACAAGTTACTATTTGTTCCACTATAGATAAGAAAATCATCATAAACTGGGAAGTGCTGTAAAAGTTATTTATCGCCCCGTTTACTACTAATCCTTACAAAACTTATCACCAATCTATAGCTTTCTGATTCTTATTCTTCAAAAGTCATTTCAATTTGGTAAGGTTTTCAAATCACTGAAATATCAAGGCCTGCTTTCATCTGCATCTACTTTGATATTTCAGCATTTTATTTCTACTGAACCTCTGTAGTGCTGACCTCTCCTAGATCTCTTCCTGCCTGTGAGCTTAATGCTTCTCAACTCTGACTTCTATTCTGTCCTCTTGAGGGTAGATACTCTTTTAAGTTCAACTTTTGACATTATGTTCTTTCCTGTTTAAAGCCGTTTCCTTGAGGAGTTCATGTATGCTCATGAATTTTAATCTCTTCTCCATGCTTAAACCCTCACCTTTATTTTCAAATTCCCATGTCTGGTCCCCAAATCTAAACAAGGAATTGCCCTGTTTCCAGTTGTCTAATGAACATGTTTATGAACATTCTTGCCATCGTTTCTAATGAATCAATTTCTCCTCTAATTGGCTCACTTCCTGATTTTCTCCAGGATAGTCATTGGCATCATCGTTTTTATGTCCCCCGTTTAATCTGAACCACTACTAAGATCAGTGGATGAGAACAGTTAATCAGTACTTGCTCAACAATTGCAGGGCCGCCATTTTCTGTCATGAATGCTGAGATATCATTAGGCAGACATAAAACTGCAAAGTACCACTGTCAGGTTAATCTGTTTCACTGGATGAACAGAATGGAGGAATTGGGAGATTATTACAGTTTAGGCAAAAAAATGAGGTATTATAGATTAGGAATTATTATAATTAGAGTTGGGAAAAGGAACAGTAGATGATGATAGTTATGTTGCAGCATTCTCTCTCCAAAATTGTCAAAAATATTAAAATTGTCAGTGTTTTCTATGATAGTTTACTTATTTTATAATACTTCTATGCAGTACTATATAAAATAATGCCATAAGGAACAACAGTTGTATGTTTTTCCAATATTTAAAATTCAGTAGCTATTTTCCAACAATATAACAGTAGATTATTAAAAAGCTAAAGCAAAATCTTTAGATGTTGCTATTTTAAGTTTACAAACCAATAAAGCTAAATAAAAATGTCCTATAGATCAGACTGTCTTGAACCATCCTCTGCTGTCACTAGTCAAAATTGAAAGGAGTTTGTGTTGATGGGAGGAACTTTGGGATGGAGCGGGGAAATGAAAAGTCTACTTTATGGGATGAAAGTACTCAGTTTTTTTTCTCTTCTCCTCAGGGGTCCTGCTTTTTTCTATTCATCATCTACTGCAGAACAGCATCTTATTCAAGGGTCTAGACTTGACTAAGACCTTTTGAGAAATCTTGGAAATAAAGTCTCCATGAGGAGCAGAAGGGTAGGTAAGTATATAGTCACAATAAGTCATAATATAGTCATAATTTGCCTCAAATTATTTTTCTTGTATTCACACACATATTTTTATAGGTTGTGCTTTGCCTTATGCTAAAAGTGAACTCATTTTGTTTCAGGGATGAAAGAGTGACAGGATAGGGTCTTGAGTTGAACTCACTAAGTAGCATAGCCTGGCCACCAAGTGCTGGGATTATAGGAGTAAACCATTACACCCAACATCCTTTTGTTCTTTACTGACAAATAGGACCTTTGGTCTGTTCTAACATAGTTCAAAACTGCTCCCCAGAAACACTGGTTTTGTGGCTCTTTAAATATAGCACAGAGATGGCCTGGCAACATTTTATCTCAGCAGAATTAAAACAGCGGCTCTCACAGTGATGAGCACGTCTTCATTTCCCAGAGTTGTTTTTTTTTTTTCCCTAAGCTAAAACAAATGCCTATAGAATACCTAAAAGTCTTCCCATTTGTGTAAACATTCTGCAGATCCTGCTTTGATTGTACTGTTGCGTCAGTGCGATGTATTTCTTCTCTGTTAGAGACTCATTAGTATAAGAATGGCTCATTTAACAGTCACATCTGGTCTTGAGACTTTGTCTGTAATAGTTATGTATACAAAACTATCATACTATATTCAGGTAAAGTTCATTTTCCAGACCCTATCTGAACGAGGCCTCCCCAAAAAGCCATAATGAGAATTTTTTAGGTAAGTAAACTCAGCGCGCAAGCGCGCACACACACGCACACGCGCGCACACACACACACACACACACACACACACACACACACACACACACGAGAGGGGGGGAGAGGGAGAGAGAGAGAGAGAGAGAGAGAGAGAGAGAGAGAGAGAGAGAGAGAGAGATTATTGACTGTTGGATTTTTATGATGAAACAAAGATACTTTCCTACAAGTTTTTTTTTTCCTACTGCAAATTATCACTTTTATAATACAGAAAAGTGGATATATACTTATCAAGGTGAGATGTCAGTAGCTATTCATAGGAGGGACTTCAAGAAAGTGGAAATAGTGAAGGACGTGTAGATAGAGGATATTACCTTTTGCTAACAAGACACTCTGTTTTGGTAATACATACGTGAAACGTTATTGTTCCAGTCTGTGTTCATGTATATTGTATAACATTCATAAAAGTGTCAAATCCTCTTGATTGATGAACTTTTTTCTTTTCCTACTACCTTTCCTCTATAGAAACCTTATCCATAATAGCTAAGACAAGTTGTATATGAGTCCGTCTAACACTGGGAAAACTGTTACCTTTTGAAATAATGGGTTCTACTTAAAGAACAAGCTATTTGTCTTGTTTTATTGAGTCAACATTTGCTGACTTATCTTGGAGGCACAGGTGACACTTAAATATTCTTCATATGTCTGTCTGTCTCTGTCTCCCTCTTTCCTTCCCCCCTCCCTCCCTCCCTCCCTCCCTCTATTATGTCTCCCTCCCTCCTCTTTTTCTCTCTTCCTCCCCCTCTCTGTGTTCCAAAACATCTCTTCTGACTTTCTTTTCTCTAGACAAAATCTTTGCAAATAGTGCAGCCTGCCTCAAGACTGTGTCCACATTGCTATCTGAATGTGCTCTAAAGTTTCATGCTTTCCTTTTAAAGACACAGTGTCTAGATCTAAACACCATAAGTGAAGGTGGTCCGCTGCCTGTAGAGCAGCTTGCAACATCTGAATTGTTTGATTACAAGAGCTTTTTGGTTACTTATCAGCTTTTCATATTCAAAACTTCAGTATTTGTCAGTGTGTGACTGTTCATATTCATAGTTGATCAGAACAGCATTATCATTCCACATAACAGCCTTCTGGAAGTTTTGTGTTCTAAGCTGAAAAAAAAAATGCCAACAGATCTCATTCTTACAAAACACTGATGATATTAGAACTAATTATGTTTAACATACAAAAATTACATAACTGTTATAGTATAGTTATATTTCATACAGTATCTTGGTTATTCTTTATCTAAGACTTTTAAATCAGGATATGTCAAAAAGCTTGATATTAAGAGTTTCTTTTTAGGATAAATGTCATATACCCACCAAGTATTACTGGCGTCACACATTTTGTGGGATGGATTCTGAGCTAATCTTCCATGCTATGGGAGGTGTTGACAGTTTGTGAAATGCACGGAAGTCATCTCATTTCAGATATTCATAGAGCAGGTTCCACAGACCTCTGTGGATTTAGCTCATGCTACAGTTGTGATAAAGAGGACTGTCTCATTGGTTTCTCATATGATGCTTCTCTTAGAATACAGTCCCACATTGAGTTTAATTTTCCTTCACAAAAAAACGTTATTCAACTTAAATAGTGATTTATCTGCCTCACAAAACTGAGTTCTCAGTAGTAGTACTTGTTCCTAAGACTGTAGAAGAGGAGGCTGGCTGATACAAGTTAAGCTTAGTCTAGCTGCTTGCAAAGGTAGCTCCAAAGAAGACTGAGCACCATCAGTTCATTCTTGCCAGGCACTACATTACTAATTCTGTTGTCCTGGTTCCTGCTCCATATTATTTCTTCCTTTTATGCATCAATAATTGTCTATAGATTATTTTCTTTAACTTCTTGTTTGATAATAGCCAGGTAGGCAGATGGAGGCAGAAAAAAAGAACAAAGCTAAACAGATAGATACTCATTGGTCTGTTGTAGGCTCTCAGGAGTCTCTTCCTTATGGGCACCTTTACACATGTGTACCCAAACAAGTGTTATTAAAGATCTACATCAGCATGTGTCAGTCAGACTAGTCTGTCTGGTGTCATGGGAATAGAACAAACCAAGCCCTTGACTTCTCTATGCTTGTGTGACAGTTTCCTAGTGTCTTGAAACCACCCCAGAGCATTGTAAAGTACAGCACATGGTGGCTTTGCTTCATGCCTCCATGTGCAGTGGTGGACAGTAGAAAGGACACTCACTAGTCTCACCTTAGAGTTGAGCATCCATATCTGTACAAGCCAGAACTAGGACTGATATTTTCCCCTGACACCTCACAAGTAGGTAATTCAGGGATGTTAAATTTGTTTTAAAGCTCCCATTTCGTGGTTTTTTTTTTTTTCTCTCACTTTTAAGGTCTGTGTATCTTTGTAAAGACAATGGCTTCTAAATGGAGGGAGAAGATAAATTTATAGAAAGTTTTATATGTCCAAGTATTAAGCGAATTTAAAGCTTACAGTTCTATTCTAGAAACTTTGAACATACCTGTTTGCTATCCCTCATCTCAGAAGCCATAGAAACCTTTCCATCCCTTCTGTCTCCTCTTTCCTCCTCTCTCATGGTTAGCGGGTATTGGGGAGAAAGTCTGCCCCTTTATGGTTTAAACACTAGAATCAACAAATGTGCTCTCCACTGGATTGGTTAACAAACTTTAACAAATATTTTTAGTTCTTATTGCAAAGCAATAAGTGCTAAGACATTGGCAAGTAGAAGACTTTATTCTGAGGATGAATACCTGTGGGAGGGAATATTACCTTTATGCAAATCGCCTACTTCTCCTGATTTGGTGCATGCTAAAAATATTGGGGGGGGGTTGTTTTGTTTTGATTTGTTTTGTTTTTAGAAAGAAAGACATTGGTAGCTACCTGGGAGACCATCATCCAAAGGAAAATGTGTAAAATATAGCACCATGCCTTTAGTTCACTTTTTTAAAAAAAATTTTCATGGTACTGATTTGTTTTATGATGGTACAGTTGGCTTTAGCATTCTCTGTAGTAAACATATACTTTGGGGTATACTTTCCTAAAATAAGGAGAATGAGAAAAATAGAAGAACATTAAAAATTTCGCCAAGTTATTTATAAATATTGATGTATCATATTTTTACATGAACAGTACAACGTAGAATAAGGCAAAAGGTAGCAGGAGCTGTGGTAGAGGAAGTAACCATTTCTACGCAGGAACAAAAATGACAGATGAATTTCAGGTGTGGAAATCTACATGAATAAATACTCATCCCAAGCCAGGAGGCTGCTTTCCTAGATGCACACCACACATGGATGGCTGCAAAGCCAACCACTGTACCCTGGAAAGCTACAGTTCTCTACCTCTGGGTTGTGACTGCCACAGGGGTCACATATTAGATATCCTGCATACTAGATGTTTACATTAGGGTTCATGAAAGTAGCATAATTACAGTTATGAAGTAGCAATGAAATAATTTTATGGTGGTGGTGGTGGGGGTGGTCACCACAGCATGAGGAACTGCATTAAAGAATTGCAGCATTGGGAAGTTTGAGAACCACTGCTGTAAAGGTATGTGAAAGTCATTCCCTGTATGCCCCAAACTGCCTTTTCTCTTACAGAAGAATCAGGGGGAAATTGCATTCTTTTAATAGAAAGTGTGAGAGCTGTGTATGCAGTGGCTTTTTAGACAAAGAATATGAGATACTGTAGTAGACAGTGTACCATTTTATTTAAGGGAAAACCTTGTGAGTGTAATAAATTACCTTCGTATTATTTCTCAGATTAATTCTTTCTCTGTTCTGCTCCTCTTTCTAACTATAAAAAATCATTCAAGTTGGTCTAACTATGCTGTTATTTGAAAATCTGGGCTTTTGAATATTGCTTCAATTCTGGTTTATTTTGAATACATATCTATCATATAATTACGGTATTTTTTTCTTTACCTACATGCACCTGTAATAAAACATTTTATATTAACTTTTCTTTTTTCAATTTTTTACTTTAATGAGTTTTTCATGCATGCATTTGTCTATGAGATTTCCAATTACCTCTTCTGTATAAGCTCTGTGCTTACAAAATATAGAATAGTCTATATATCTTTTTTAGTACATGATGAAATTATGACATCATTTTCCAAGTAATCCATGTTTCCTTACCAGGACCATTCATTTTTCTGGAATTGGCTAGCCCTATTCCTACCAACTCATTACTCAACCTTGTCTTTCATTCTAGAGTGATGGCACAGGTTTTTAAAGATAAAATGTAAATAAATAATTCTAATATGGTGACTTTTTGTTGTTGTTAAAAATCCTGAACATGGATTATTTTTACTAGGGGTAGGTATTTAGATCTAGCACTTCATATGTGTTAGGCATGTACTCTATCACTGTTCTAAACTTGTGTGTGTGTGTGTGTGTGTGTGTGTGTGTGTGTGTGTGTGTGTGTGTTTAGACAAGGATTTCTCTAGGATACTCAGGCTGGCCTTAAGTTCACTATGTAGTCCAGCAGTCTTTGAACTTGTGATTTTCCTATGTCAGCCTACATATGCATGTGCACACACACACGTACACACACACACACATATGCACAGAGAGATACACGCTTCATATATATACAGATATATGAGAAAAAGAAAAAAAAGTGTGGATATGTGCATATATTCAGTTTTTTCCCTACAATATGAAAGAAATATGGGTATAGTTTCAGAACTAACTTTTGAGTTTTTGTTTTAAGTACTTTCATTATCCATTCACCTAGGATAGTTCTATTTCTTTCTATTGTCAAAGGAGTAGCAATAAACATGGATGTGGAAGTGTCTCTGTAGAGTAGAAAGGGGGACAAGGTAATGAAGAAGGTGGATGGAAATCAAAATGGAATATGCTTGCAAACCCCTTATGAAAACAATATCCTGGAGTTAATTTTAAGAATTAAAAAATTAATAACCCACAAAGGAGAATCACTTCACAATTGCCTTGCTTCTAAGGAAAGAAAAACACCAATACCTATCCATTTCAACTCTTCAAATACTATGTGCTTTCTTGAATTGTGACTTGGTCACTTTTTTTCACAGTAACTGAAATGGGAAACAGAATTGAGAAGCGGCTCCAAGATTGGAAAGACCCATGCTTCCTGCATCCCCAGTAGCATAAGTATCAGGGTTTGTGAAACATGCTTACTTCTATTTGAAATTTAATGACTTTCCATTTTCATTCATAATACAAGGGTACACCTATGTTCAAATTCTTTAGGTAGCAAAAAGAAATCTCATTTGACTAAGGTCAACCTAACGTAGCAGCTTCATCTCTCTATGGACAAAAATTTGTAGCTACTGTAAACTGATACTGACCCTGGAGTTATCTAAAGTAAATTTATGGAAAAGGAACAGAATTAATGAAAATTAAAATACTCTCTTAAAATAGCAAATTGGAAACTTTAAACTCAAGTAATTTCCTTGATGATATTTACTTAATTACAATTTTATAGTACCTGTTGGAGAAGTGATGAGCCATCTATCTTTAGAACAATTAATTTAGGCTATTTGCATGTGTAATGGGTAACTAAGAAAAAGAAAACTTGCAAACTGATAATTATGCCTGTGTTATTTTCTCTGATGTGGAACGGGAAAGTAACTTGCTCATATAATGACTTATGTACAGGTGAAGCATCAGATGGGAACTTCTGCAGTGAGTTTAGTGGCATGCTGGTAAGCTGGCCCCACACAGTCTGCTTTGCAGTGTTTACAAGCTTTTGTATGACAGATACTCATACAGACTGATTTAACAACTGGCCCTCCTCTAAAAAAAATCTTGGAAATTGGTAATCAGAGCTTTTAGCACATTAAATACACGATTATATGATTTACTTTGTCCTGATGATGATAAATGAAGTAGATTAATTACACTAATGGTTCCAATTCTTCCTACCTCATATATACATAGGCTATGCCATGTTGTCTTGTAATGTCTTCCCACTGATGTCCTGAGTCCATCCAAGAAACCTGCTTTGCCCAAAGATGGTAGTATTTATGCTACAAATGGACGGTTGCAACAATTCATATTTTACTCTTTCTCTTGAAAGATGATGGTACACTGAAGGATAAACTGAGGAAACTGGGAATCTTTCAATACCCTGGCTTACATGTCAGCATAAAAAGGCTGCTTGGGTAATAATGAAAATCTTAAAGCAACTCAGGAAAAAGTTAGGTTCATTTTTTTTTTTTTAAAGGCAAACAAAACCAATGCCAAAAGGCTGACATGGAGCCCCAACAAAGATGAAAGAAGAGTTGAAATTAAATATAGTTAAGTGAACATATGTATTCTGTATGGGACTCAGCATTCCTTCACAGACCAAGAGCGTTTGGGAGGGGATCATCTCCAACACAGGTCTGCAATCCAATTCTCACGTCTTAGGGAGGATGTATAGTGCCTATGGTTGATTACCTTACATGTGGCTTGTGTTCCTTGACCTTACCTCCTGCAGCCACCTCAACATTAGTGATCTTAGAGGAACACTCCAGCTAGCTCAGGTTGACGTTTAACAATCCAAGTTTTCAGGAATTTTGCAAGCTGGTTGCCAAACACAACCATTACTAAAAATTACATAGCACATAACTAAATGATAGGTACATTAAGATTATACTTACACTGCGCCATCTTCCAAGTGATTATTTTCTAGGTTCTTGAGGTGATGTGCACCTATTTTATCTGTACTAAGAAGGTACAGTATAGTAGAAAGCAGCTACTCATCTCTTTCAAGCTCTGTACATTGATGTTTGATTGGCAGCTTAAAAGAGCCATGGTGGTGGTGGTGCATGCCTTTAATCCCAGCACTCGGGAGGCAGAGCCAGGCGGATCTCTGTGAGTTCGAGGCCAATCTGGTCTACAGAGCAAGATACAGGAAAGGTGCAAAGCTACACAGAGAAACCCTGTCTTGAAAAAACAAAAATACATAAAAAATAAAAAAAAAATAGCCATGGTGGAAAATTGGCTGGCTAATGCTATAAATCAGTGATTCCCTGTCCTTGGCCATTTGTTAGGCCCTTACTACCACAGCACTGAAAAGCTGACAGACCTTAGCTTTTACCTACCGCAAATCCTGGGCCCTAGCACTATGCTATTTCTAGGACAGCAGAAATGCATTTAAAACATGACTTCCCAATAATTGGTGTTATTGGAGAGCCACATTGCTCTCTGAGGTGGTTCAAGAGTCTCAGACAGATGATTAAATAGACCATTTTATTTATGTTAGATCCTGAGAAATACTGTTTCCCTTAGCTTAGACAAATTAATCACTGGGCTTTTTTTTATTATTATTTTTTTTTTACTTCCTTACACTTTCACCCTTCCTTCTCTTAGAAATGTCAGTTTTTACTAGCTCTTCATAAAGTCATTTTGGGGCTGAGGAGGTGGCTTGGTTAATAAAATCCTCACTGCAATAGTATGAGGACCCAAATTTGGATCCCTGGTACCTAAAAAGAAAGCTGGATACAGCGAAATGTATACCAGGAAGTGGTGCTGGTGAAGGGCTGGTTGAGACCAGAGGATTGCTGGCGATTGAGCCTAGCCCTCCACCCCACCCACCCACCCCCCGCCAAAAAAAACCCAGCAGGTTCCAGATTCAGTGAGAGACCATGTGTCAAGGGAATAACATGGATCATGGTATAACAGGACACCCAGTGCTCTCTGTCCTCTGCACATTTGCATACAAGAGCAATTACATATATATGTGCATGTACATACACATACACACTCCCACACAAATAAAAAAAATATCTGAAGTAATTCATGTACTTAATATATTGAACAATCTCAAACATTGGGGCAAGAATGTTCCAGAATACTATTCCTCAAATTCTAACTATGTATATATTGCATGAAGTATTTATTATAGTCAAAAACTAAACCAACATGATGTAACAGAAAAATTCATCTAACTGTGCTACATACAAATGAATTGTTCAGTGACCTACTTGGCTCAGTAGGAAAGATAGCTAATGATGTCCTAGGAGAGCAGGTACCCATTGGCCATATGTAGACAGTCTTTAGGATGTCCTTCTTAGGATAAAAAGCTATTGGGGCACATTTGACTTATTAAAAAGTGTGGTAATAACTCCTTTAAATGTGAATAAAAAATTGTGAATACTTACTTAATAGTTAGAGTCCCAGTGGAGATGGCCCTAATTTTTACCCAATTATTTAACGACTCAGAAGTAATTATGGGTGAGATTGCTTTGATGTGAGCTCTGAAATAAGAAAAACCATGTAAAGCAAAGACAAATTTGGTGGCTTTTTACAATGTCTAACCAAAATATCAGTGCACTATTTACTTTTGTTCTAGGCTGTTAAGAAACTCATTTGGCTACTACTTTGATCTGTTTATATTCTTTTTTCTTTAGAAATTATAATTTGTGTGCACTGGATGTATGTAGTTTTCTAGCTGATGTGTTCTCCTACAGTCAAAATTATGACTGTTCATTGAACTCTGTTATTTGTGAATCTTACAGGTTGTTACTCCAATTACGTTACTGCCACCTATCAAAATATAGATATGAAAATACCAGCCCAGTTCATTAGCATTACTGGTTTATGATGACAATACAAGACTCCGTGTGTATGTGTCTGTGTGTGTATACGTGTGTGTGGTGTCTACATAAATATACATGTGTGAAAGTACACGTGTGTGTGTGTGTGTGTGTGTGTGTGTGTGTGTGTGTGTGTGTAGGGCAAAGACTGACATCAGGATATCTTCCTCAGTTGCTTCTCCATCTCATTTTTGAGACAAAGTCTCTTGCTGAATCTGGAGCTTGCTTCTTTGTCTAGACTGGCTGGCCAGAAAGACCCTGAGCTCTATTTGTCTTCAACTTCTAGTTCTGGGGTTACACTATACCTGGCTTTTATGTGGATGGTGGGGATTCAGACCCTGGTCCTCATGCTTAACACAGCAGACTATTTGCCCTCTGAGCCATTTCTACAGCCTAGTGTTAAGAGTTTTTCATTCTGACACAAACTCAACTCTTGTGCTGAAGTACAAAATTACCTTAGATAATGAAAACCATAGACAAGAAAAAGCACATTTAGCCAGTTTGGAGCTTGCTCTGTAAATACAACCAAATGGCATATGTGGGTGATGGGAGGAGTCAGTTGTGCCTTTGATAGTGAATCTCTTTTCTTATGCCAGGCATTTAGTGCACAGAAATTTAAATGACTTAATTTGTTTCACCTATTGGATTCTCTTATTTTTTCCTTATCCCACATCAAGTAGTAATTTGAGTAAAAGGAGGAAAACATCGTTTATAGAGGAACAAGTTATAAGAATGTGAGGGACAAAGAAGCTGAAAAGCCCAGAGTTATCTGTCAGTTTAGTATTGCTAGAATCTGTTTCTCTTAGTAATAAAATAGATTTCTTGAAAGCCAAAACTAAATGTTTCTTTAAATTCAGTCCTTTATGTGCATGTTTGTGTGTGCATTCTGAGGCTGTGTTAGGTATCACACACCAGGGCCTTTTCATTGCCTTGTAAAAGGCTGAGTAAAAAGCACAATAGCAGTGTCTTAGTCAGGATTTCCACTGCTGTAGTAAAACACTACAATCAAGAGCAATGTGTGCAGGAAAGAGTTTATTTCTTCTTATCACTCTTGGGTCATGTTGTATCACTGAGGAAAGTCAGGGTAGGAACTTGAGACAGGAACTTGGAGGCAGGAACCAAGCCATGCGGAAATGCTTCTTATTAGCTTGCTCCTCATGGTTTGCTCAGCCTGCTTTCTTATACAACTCAGGGTCACCTGCACAAGGTTGGCATACTATGCACAATAGGCTGGGCCTTTCCACATCAGTCATTAATCAAGAAAATGCCCTAAAGACTTACCAATAAGGCCAATCTTTCAGAAGCGTTTTCTCAGTTGAGAGTCTTTCTTCCCAAATGTCTCTGTGATAAACTAACAGATAAAAACAACCAGGACAATCAGAGATAGCTGACAGACTGACAGTTGTCAGAATATTTTAAAGCATTCAAAGTCACTCTGCACTAAAATCAATTACAAATGTATCAAAGACCTCAAGAAAAATATGAAACTTCTGGAAGAGAAGGTAGGAAGTTGTTACAACATACAAGCATAGGTAGTGACTTACCAACAGGACTCTGGTCACTCAGGAAAGAAGGCCGACAGTTAACAAATGAGACCTCATGAAACTGAGAAGCTTCCACAGAGCAAAGAAAACAACCCACTGAAGAGGCAGTCTATGGAATGAGAGGAAACCTTTGTTAGAAGACACTAAGGACCCCAAAAAGCAAAACAAACAGCCCAATAAAAATGGGCTGTAGATATGAACAGAGACTTCTCAAAATAAGATGCAAATGGCTGGTGATCACAAGTCTTCAGCATCCTTCGTCGCTAGGGACATTCAAATGAAAGGAACTTTGAGACTCCGTCGGAATGGCTGTTGTAGTAATCCGAGAATAAATGCTGTTGAGAAAGGGGAAAGGGCCCTTATCACTGTTGGTGAGAGTATAGGCTGAGGAAATCGGTGTGAAACAGAAGCTGGAGACAGAGCTGTGAGAGGGAGCATATTCCTTAAAGATTCCATATCCTGCTACAGATGTCTGCTCCACCACGTACGTCCATTGCCACACCCTTCTGTTCACAGCAGCTAGGGCTGACGGCTGGACAGTGATAAAATGATACATATACACAATGGAATCTTATTCAGCTATAAAGAAAAATCAAACCATGAAATTTGCAGGTAAATGGATATTACTGGGGGGAAAAAATACACCGATTCAGGCAAAGCAGACTCAGAAAAATCTGCCCAAGAAGTGAATTTTTCAACATGAACTGCTTGAATCCCTCTGACTAGCTTTGATGAACAGAATGTAGCACAGATGATGCCATCTGCATTAGGATGTCCGCTGTGATGAGAACTTCCATTTCCTGTTAGACACTGGAATCTGGTCAAGAGAGACAGCTACCTTGCTACAGAGACCACACAAAAGGATACCCAGCCAGCCTGTACTGTTCAGCCATGGCAGCCGAGCTACCAGAATGGATTGCAAAGTCAACTGTATCACAGCTAGCATAACCCAGAAGTCAAAAGACATGTCACCTGAATGTAGCCACAGAAGTGACCACAACTAATGGCACATGGGGAAAAAGGGCCACTCAATTGTAGTCTATGAATTTCTCAGCAGATACACTGGTTGTCACTTTAATTCACTAGTTTGGGGGCAGTTTGTAATTCAGCACCCAATTTAACAGTGTACACAGTGGCTCAACCCAAATGCCATCCTGGCCATCCTGGCCATCTTGGCCATCCTGGCCCCTGACTTACTTAAGCTCATTTGCTTTTCAATGGTAAGACCAACCAACCCAAACCCAATAAACAGTTTATGTGTTGGGACAATATGAATTTGCTTCACAATTCCATATAGTATGTGCAAATTGAAGAAAAAAAAAAACCCTGTAAATCCTAGCCAGAGTCAGTCTACAAAGACTTAGGTAGGGTTGGGTTTAACTGGGTGACAACTCAAGATCCGTACAAGAGCAAAGAAGTGAGAAGAGACGAGGCTGTAAATGTCCTTCTTGTGTTGAAATGCTGAAACAGTGAGACATCAGCCTATTAGTTTTCTTCTTTCATAGAAATATTCTCCTTCACTTCTAGAGATAAAGATAAGTATATTTGTAAATAATATTACAAAGTGTAGAGAAACTACCAAGAATAGAAATGACAGGTCACAGACTTGGAGAAAGATGACCCAGCACACCTGGGTGTCACCCTTGTTATCCTAGTGACGTGCTACACAAGCCTGTTTCCTCCAGTGTGGTGGCCTCATCAACACTGTCAGTGCCTCCACCACCCTTTCAAGGAGGGAGGGTCACGTGGGACGTGATGCTCTGGAGGGGAAATAGAGAAAGGAATACACAGCAAAGAAAGACGTAAGGGAGAGGAGGAAGGGGTGGGGAAGAGCTCCTGGGAAAGACCATGAGAGCTAAGAGCATAGCAGTAATATGACGGTCTATTATTTGAAAAGCAAGTTTTATAAGGAACTTTATTTGTATTATGTATTCTAGTCTTCACAGCATTTGGATGGCGCTGAAAGAATACAACTCAATCATTATTTTTTTTTCTGTTATTTACTGAAGGCTCGCTCACTTTGTGTAGGCGCTACTCAGCACATCCCAGAGCTGAAAATACTGTCACAAAGTGAACGTGGTATCTCTCTTTAGAACTTAGAGTGTAGGAGTATTAGTTATTCCCAAACACAAAAGTTCAAATTCAACATAGTACCATAAAAATAGAAGATGTCAGATTATTCAGTCCATGGGCCTTTTGATAGACACATTGGTAAGTTACTTTGCTTGAATCTGTCTTATGAACAAGTTTTATCCAAATCTGATTTTACGTTAAGAAATTAAAAAGTATTCTATGTCAGTTTTGCAGTTTTAATACATAGTAAGTTTTCCAAGGCAACAATAACAGCTTTTCTTCCATTTGGGGGCATAAGTGCCTTTCTCTTTAGTTTCCCCATTATTACATCAGACTTCTGTGCTCTGTAGTTTTTTTTTGTCAAGAACTGGCTAACAAGGTCACTTGGGGTGGGAGCAGGGAGGAATGTTCTATACAAGTTTAATGACTTCTACGAGAGTTTCCACCATCTTGGAAAGCATCATTCAATTTGTCAGCCAGGAATGATTAAAGTCTACCCTTCTAGTTCCAAGGCCTCATTTCTTCAAAACTTCGAGGAAGTGGCTTTATGTACCACCAGAGAGAAGAGACCCTGGTCTTATAAGAGTCTCTTGTACATATGTATATATGTGTGTGTGTGTGTGTGTATATATATATATATATATATATATAGATAGATAGATAGATAGATAGATAGATATAGATAGATAGATAGATATAGATAGATATAGATATACATATATATGTGTATGTATGTATACACATACACACACACACTTATACATATAACTTGTGCTTACCTATTTCTTTCCTCTCTTGAGAAAACACACTGACCATCCAGTAGTACTCCTGCCCTGGGACATAAAACCTAAATAATCATCTTCTCAGTTACAAACAGCTTCAGATTGCTTATTCATTAATGCTTCCAAGAGCCCACCACCAGGGTTGATACAAATAAACAGAAAGTTAAGATACAAAAAAATTGAGCCAGGCGGTGGTGGCACACACCTTTAATCCCAGCACACGGGAGGCAGAGCCAGGAGGATCTCTGTGAGTTCGAGGCCAGCCTGGTCTCCAAAGCGAGTTCCAGGAAAGGCGCAAAGCTACACAGAGAATCCCTGTCTCGAAAAACAAAAAACAAAACAAAACAAAAAATTTAATTGACCAGTTCTGGGTTGCTGGGTGGCACAGAAAAAGAGCTGAGACGATCTTTTCCTCAGTCTAATAGACACTACAGGAGCTCATGAATGAAATGAGAATTGTTTACCTTCCGTGGAAGTGTGGACCATTTTCACCTTATGTGTTAATTAACTTATTTAATGGCTTGTTTCTCCACCTTCTCTTTCTTATTTGGAAATCCTCACACTTAAGTTTTCCTATGTAAGCTTTTATTGTTGCCCAGAACTAGATGTTTGGACATTTCATAATAATTCTTTTATTTTATATTATTTGATGATATTTTCTGTACAATAATATTTGGACATAAATTACAGCACACTGTCTTTTCAATCTGTCCTCAGTAAGGTTGTCTGTATGCTCTGATCTCCAATAAACTGTGAGATGTGTTACTATTACTGATTTCTGATTTCTCGTTTAATTCCGTTGTGGCCAGAAAATAGACTTTGTATGACTTTGGTGACTATACCATGCGCACTTTAAAATAATGTACATTTTGTAGCTGGGGGTATAGTTTACTCACCTATATCCTTATTGGTTATGCCTCAGATCTCTTCATCTTCAAGTCCTCAGATTCCCTATGGTATTTCTTACTGTTTCTGAGGAGCTGTCATTCAAATCTTGGTTTCTAGGCCCAGTTCTCCTGACTGCCACAAATGTTTTCTGGATTCCTCCTTTCTTAAATAATGCTCCACCCCCTCACACACATACTTACAATTGCTAAGGTTCCCCTGTACTTTGACCACCAATTTTTCCTTGTGAGAAACCATGAATTTTTTCTTCAAGTCTTAGTCATTCCATAAAGCTTTTGTCTTTATGTCTCTGGATGGTTCCCCTATCTTGGTGGATTTCCTTCATTCTCCTGGTGGGCAGAAGGGACAAAATCAATTGGGAGAATGACTAAATCATCATAGTTTGCCCAAGAATTGCTCATTTATAACCCTGAGAGTCCTAAATTCCAATAGCTGAAGAAAAAAAAATGGAGGAGGTGGGCAGCGTTTTCAGCTTCCACCCTTGGCTTGTTCCTTATATCTGATTAATGATCTACAGTATTCTAAAATGAAAATCAACCTATTCATCTTTCTGCAGAGATGGAGTCTGACCAAACTGTAGTCACAGTTCATCGTCAGCATTTAGGATTATTAGGTATGGCTAGACATCTTAGGTTTTGACATCAATGGTCTCATTCATTATCTCCAGAGGATGCTATTCCAGAATTCATTGAATTGCTTAATTAAACACTGCCATCACTCTTACAAAGCTTTCCAAGTATAGGCACAATATTTATGTTATAAAACAAAGTATACAAAATGAAAGGCAAAATCTGAATGTATATTTATTTAATATATTAAAGTGCAATGTAAATGGTACGATTGTACAAAAAGTCGGTGTTCTGATAGTTACAGTAAACAGAGTAGTAATTTAAAACAGAGAATCACCTAAAGTAATACACATCTGTATTTAAATCATTAGAATAGGATTTAGATGTTTATGCTACTGATATTAAACATATGTCTCTTATGGACAGATTGTTTTTGTTATCAAAGGAATTGTGGACACAACAAATCATCAGCATTAGTTATGGATTCAAAAATATTGAACTTTCTATTTAGCCTTCTCATTAAGTTTATCTTTCAAGTTGTAGAGTAGTATTTCATAGTCACAGGAGCATCACAAAGCCCTGTCCAAATGAAACACAGGACTGTATAATAATTATGTAAGATCTGTCTTATGTCATCTGATATTACATATGAACAATTAAGGATGTGTAGCATATGCATAGTGTTGCAAAAACACAAAACAAGCAAAACAGTCACTTGAATTTTCTTTTTTCTCAACTCACTTTTATTACCATCACTTCCATGAGCCAGTGATCACAAGAGTTAATAGAATAACCCGTATCTTTTCATCAAAACACTCTCATGCATTTTCTCTTATGTCTAAGAATTTAACACTAATGGCTCTCAGCTTTGTTTCTGCAATGAAAAAACATGTAATGTGTTTGTTTTGTTTTGTTTTTTCTACAACTGAAACCAAGTAACTCATTTCATTTCATATAAGGGATCATTTTGGTCAAAAAATGGGGTCAAACTTTAACCCTATTCTCTGACCCTGGGATCCTAAAGGAGCCACTTCTCTGGCTTCAGCTGTCAAATTAATGTAAGCAGAACAGGAATTTGTTTTCCCTGAAGGGTTTGGAAATAAAGACAAGTAAGAAGTTCGGTCTGTAGGAATACTGAACAGAATGCGGCTGTTCTCAATACATTTCACAAATGGTTAATGAGAAAGTATGTCGGTGGACTCTTGGCAAACCCTAGCTCAAGTTGTGGTCACCCCTTATCCTTATCCCTTCTCATCATCATAATAAATCCTTGAGATAGTAAACTTCTATAGAGAAAACCAGGTCTATTTTGGTTCATGGTTATGGAGATTTCAGGCCAGTACCAATTTCCCTCCTTTGAGGCAATTGAGAATGGCCTGAAAATGCCATAACCCTGAACCAGAGTTAACCTTTTCTTTCTATAAGTTGGCTATCTCAGATATTTATTTTAGCGATGGGTATTATTCTGGCATGTGAAACTGCTTTTCTTCAGTAGAACTTCTATGATGTCTGCCATCATCAGAGCCTTTATTGGTAACTGCTAATGCCAGCAAGACTGCTTGTTCCATCGACTTAAATGAAGTAAAAAATTATTCTTGAATCAACCATATTATCCCACAATTGGCTGTGCACAGTAACCACTTCCCATGTATCAGGACCAGTAAGTCACGCAGAGCAGATAAAATATCTTATACTCTACTTCCTCGTTTATTTTTACCTCTTGATATATCTTCAAGTCAAAGTATATTTGGGAGGTGAACTCAAAGAAAATTTTATCGTTTGTTTCACAGTACATGGAAGCAGTAGACATCAGAAAGAGTAAGATACATAAATAGAAAATCTTTAGTTCTTACTTCCCTTGTAAGGAAGGCTCCTGTGGGAATTCCGCCTTGCATCACCCCGAAGTTCAACATGATTATGTGACAAGTATGTAATAGATGATTATGAATGGATGGTTGTTTGAGTAATAGCTTCTTGTTTTCCATTGAAAACGGCCTCCACATGTGAGTAGGGCACACTGTCAGATAGGGAGTAATACCAGACGTGGTGTGAGAAAGGTAGTCCCGGGTCTCTGCCATACCGCTGCTATAACTGGAAGTTAATCACTCCGACCCTCTTCAGTTTTCTGTTTGAAATAGGGGCACTAAAATTATTTTTAGAAGGTATGATAAGGAAAAAATGCTTTAAGATGAAAGAAACTATTTTGTAAAATCTAAAACTTATCCAAAAGTAAAATGGTCAAATTAGAATAAAAAACAATGTTTAAAGTCTTAGCTAAGATTTACAAGTCTGCATTTGACAAAGAAGTTTAATCACGTAACATTTATGGATTTTCAATATCCAAAGACACCTTAGAGGTCAGAGTTCACATCAACATACTCATTTTACAGCCAAGGAATCTACTTAGTCAACTGTCTAAATATATGAGCTGTTTATGTGTTTATGTTATAGTGGCTTTCCAAATAAAAAATTTGTGCTAAAGTGTTGTATTTTGGTAAGTAATTCTTGTCCACAAAATCTACATAAGAAACATGGAGGCATGAGAGGTTTAAATATTCTACATTAAATCATTCCACATATTCAAACAGAAACAAGGAAACACACACACATATTCTCATATTTCTTCTTAATATAATTTAAAATTCCTGTAGACCAGTGGTTCTCAATCCTAATGCTGAGACCCTTTAATACTGTTCCTCAGGTTGTGGTCACCCCCAACCATAAAACTATTTTCTTTTTTCTTTTTGGTTTTTTCGAGACAGGGTTTCTCTGTGTAGCTTTGGACCCTGTCATGGAACTTGGTCTGTAGACCAGGCTGGCCTCGAACTCACTGAGATCCTCTTGCCTCTTCCTCCCAAGTGCTGGAATTAAAGGTGTGCACTACCACCTCCTGGCTATAAAACTATTTTCATTGCTATTTTGTAACTGTAATTTTGCTACTGTTATGAATCATAATGTAAATATCTGATATGCAGCACATCTGAACTGTGACCCCTGTAAAAGGGCCAGTTGACTCCCCCCCCCCCAAGAGGTCACCACCCACAGATTGAGAAACCATGCTCTAAAGCATTATTCAGGAAATCATCAGTGTGTTATAATTTAGAAATGAGTACAAGAAAATTACCATTGTCTCCCAACCTAGACAGTTTCACTCACCCCACCCTCCCATCACCTCTGCATCCACTTACTTCCTAGCCCCTTCCACCCACTACATCTCTCCCTTTTGTGTGCAGTGTGATGGTTTCCCAGGATACTCTATTTGTTTTGACAGCCTTGAAGGTGTGCCTAAGGCACTCACAGCTCTAGAGGCTGCTGCAGTTGACTCTGATTCTACAAGATGTGGACCCAGGAATTAACTTTTTAGTCCAGGTTTTATATTGTTTTCTACTGATGTTTTGCATCACTACCAGACTGTGACAGATACATTCCTGTTGGAAAAGCCCCTGCTCTATGGTATTTCTTAGGGAAGTCTGAATGGATTATCATGAGTAGTTCTAGGCACTGGAGTATTCCGATTATTTCATGTCTCAATATAAGAAGAGACAGTGTGTGGCCACACAGCTTCTCTGTGTTTTCTTCTTTCCTTTCTGTTAAAATGTGGCTGGCCCATCCCCCTTCCAGTGCCCACTACTTGGCACAGTCGGTGCCCTTAACTTGTTGAGAAACACAGATGCTGTTTCCCGGTGTTCAGAGGGAGCTGAGTCTCTGCGGCCTTTCTCCTTTTCCCTCTTCTCCCCGGCTAAATCAATGGTTCATGGTTGCCTTTCTGCTGTTTTGCTCAGGTTTGTTTCCTCGCCTTGCGCGTTTAGCTCATGAGGCAAGCACAGAGCAGATGATACATAGCCACTGGGAAAATAACATGTTAGAAAAAAGCACAACAATGTGTTCACAGAAATGGATGTCATGGAGCCATTGTGTTTAGAGGAGAGCAATTTAAGGATCCTTTGTGCTATGGGGAAAGCATCAGTTGCAGGGGAGAGCCATGGGAAAGCACCATTTCCGCCTGATTTAGAGATGTTAACAGAGAGGAGAGAAAAGCAGTTCAATGGACACTTGGCCAGAGCCCCATAGTCTTCTTACACAATCCTGTAATGCCCATGTGTACTTCTCAGATGGCACTGGGCATACTAAAATTTCCCCTTTGCTGGGGCATCCTCTTTGAAGTAAGGGATTTCTTTGTTGACCCATCTTGTGGTCATAAACTTTCAATGCACACTTGCTATAACAAATTACATAAAAATGTTTAGTAAATCTACTTTTAATCAATACTTTTTAATCAATATAATCAGTATTTGCCTTAAACATCAGAAAAAGCTGTATTTTTACCCTCCCTGCTGCTTACATACAAAGATGTTCCACTTAGTAATACTCGTTATATATGGTCCTTCCAGTTAAACTGGGTGTGCATAGGTAAGATGCTTGGAGTAACATGAAACAAGTGTGCTAAGAACAGAAATGACTGACTGCTGGATTGATTTCATTGATGAAAAGATTCAAGATACGTTTTTTCACTTCAGGAAACACAAATGCTAAGTCAAGAGTGTAAAAAGCTAAAGCATGTGCAAGCTGGTGTCTACCTTGTTTGGTGAGTGAATCAAGGTTTGGTAAAGGGGATAGAGTTAGATGGATGACAACGTGTGACCATGGATGAAGGCCAGGTAGCAGGGACCTGGGAGAATCTTCCCAAGTAGCATGGGTGGGGCACTTAGCATTCTGTAACCATACTTAATTACTTGTTGCTTTTTTCAAGATCTATTTTAGTACCTCTGTCCATGATTCTTCCTAAAAAATAATCTTCTATTTTTAAATAATATTAGATTTATAGAAATGATAGCAATCTAATACAAAATTTCCTGTACTTCCTTCCCCAAACAGTTCCCAACAACATCATGTACAGCTGTGATACATGTGTGAAAGTAGAAATTCATGCTGACCCATTATTATTCACTGAGCCATAGAATTATTTCAAACTTCTCCAGTTTCTTTTTCCCACTAAAATGGTTTCTGCTCCAAAATCTAGTCTAGTAATGTGTAGGTCTTTAAATTTCATTTTCTATCTAGACTTAAGAATAGTGCTGTGCAGAGTCCTTACTGCAAACAGAGTGTATCTGGCTGCTTCCTGATTTGACCTGTCTCTACTCCAGGGTCATTATCACCATGCACGGAGCCATTTAAATTTTTAACGTTTAAGACTCCAGTTTGCAGGCTTATCTCTGACACCTCTCTGGGATCTCTTTCTTCTTGGTCCTTTCTGTCTTCTGTGCTGTGGTGTCTGAAGACACCTTGCCTCTGACCAAATGGACAATGTATATAAACAAGATCAATTGAAATGTGCAGATTTTCCTCACACAATCCAAGCCCTTAGAGAAAACATAAGCAGAGGTTGTCAAGTCAGCCTGACAGCCCTGTTAATGCTGTGTTTAATTTGTACTGGAACACAAACAGGGTGGAAATGTTCATCATTTATCAGTGTTTGGGGACAAGAAGAAAATTCCCCTTTCTTCCAATGCTTAACTCTTGAGGTCATCACAATCCGCTGACCAAACGTATTATTCTGGAAAATAATGTTTTATAGCTGATTCATCTGTTAAATTCTGTTTTAGTCTTCTTATGAGAAATATTGGAATCCACAAATAAGGGCTAAAATGCATAGAATATTCCACAGAGGTTAGTCTCTACAACTCTTTACCTGGTATTTTAAAATATAAGGAATAGCATGATTTATAAAAGCTGAAAACCTAGGCTAGAAATATGAGAAGTCTATATCATCAGACCTATTTAACATCCAGATTTCAGTGGGAAAATATCTAGAGCATTAAAATAAAGCCTCAAATGCCCCATATTAAAAAAGTCCACATAATAGTTTAGGAACTCAAGGCTCACTGGGATCTGGTTTTGTATGAATTGTTTTCTTTCTACCTCTCTGTTCCTGTTTGGATCAAATCTTCTTTTCCTCCATTCACTCTCAGGGTCCTTTTTAAGTATCCTTCTCCTGCCTTTGCCTCTGCCTCTCAAGTCATTCTTTCACCCATCATTCTGAACCCCATGACTTTTCCCAAGGAAACTGCTTGCTAGGCATTTTCCGGCTGCCCCATCCATTCTACTTGCTTGAAGGAAGTGCTCTGGCTAGCCGGGGGTGTAACCATAGGGACCACCAATGCCACCTGCATACCAAAAACCACAAGTCTGGAAAACACATTAGCCTGACTCTTTTGCAGCTCTTCATAAAAGAAAGCAGTCTGGGTCCCTGGGTGGAGTTAGCAATTGATAGCATGGAGCTTAATTGGAACATAAAGAAAACATTCTGCCTTTTCATTTGTGAAGGCACACTATACAGTCACTGAAAGGAGAAGGGCAGAGGCTCGGGGATAAGAAATAAAATTGTTCCGCACCCATTCCTCTTCAGGCAAAATGTTCCCATGCTAGTTACCGTAGAGTGGGACAGTTTTATCATGTTAAAACTCTGCCATAAATTCTTCAGTGATTGTAAGATAAAGTCAGAACTCCTTAGTGTGCCTTCCAAGATTCCTAGTAATGGCACTGCCTACCTTCTTGAACCTTAATTCTCCCATTTACCTTTTACCCCACCATGTTGAGTGTCTTCTGGTCTTCTGAACATTGTTGAGCCTTAGATGTGCTAGTTCCTCTCACTGACCAAAATGATAGAGGATTATTTTGTGGGGGAGTTCCCATTTTGCCTTTTATTTTAAAAAAATCATTTTTTCCATCTTAACAGGCATACACTTCCTCATGTACTAGCATTTGAGGTCCAGGGTCTGAAGCCATTTTAAGTACTGCTGATTCTCATCTGTAGGTTATGATTCAGAATATTCAGACTAGAGATCTGGAAGAGCTGTTAGACTTTCAGATGAAGAAAGCGATGGTCACTGCGGAGGGGGAGCAGCCACCTGCTAAGGGTGTCTGAACAAGGTGAGAAACTGCAGGATTTACATTACAGATTTCCATGGAAGGAAATTCCCTGAGCTGCCAAGAAAGTGACTGTGTAAGCAAGGGCATTAACCCAAGGGCCTCAGATTCCACCTCAAAACAGCTGTGTAGTTCAGTGACAGGAAACAAAGTTTTGGAGGTGCACAAACTATTGCTGTGGTGTACTCTGAAGTTCACATTAGGATTCTAAATAAATGTAAAAAAAAAAAAAAAGAATTGAAAAAGGAGGCTGGCAGAGTGGTTCAGTAGAGAAAAGCTTGTGTTGTCAGACTCGACGACGTCTTGAGTTCAGTGCCAGAGAACACGTGGTAGACAGAGAGAACTGAGTCCTGCTACTTATCTTCTGATTGCTACATGCACACCATGCCATGTGCACACCCCCTACACACATGCACACACTAATTAATTAAATGTTAAAAAAAAAAAACTTTACGAAAAAACTGGATTCCTCTATCAACAGGACAGATTAGAGGACCAGTATTTAGTAGAGATGAAGTAGATGGGCATTGGCTTAATATTCAGCAGAGACCAATTGAATGAGGATTGGCTTATTTTATCGATGATTAAATTCAGTGACTCTATCCCAGTTTACACCCCTAGCTAAACTTGCCTGTGTAAATAAAATCTTTTATGCTGTTATGCTTCAGGAATGTCTGTCAACCAAAAATAAAGAAATCTAAATTTTCAGTATCAACAACAATGAGAAAAATAAACCTTCTTTAAAGATCTATAATTGGGGGCAGAGGAGATGGCTTAGTTGGTAAAGTAAGTAAAGTAAACACGAGGACCCCAACAGCCATGCAAAGGCCAGATGCAACAGCGCGGTCCTGCAATCCAAGTACTGGGGAGGCAGAGACAAGCAGATTCCTAGAACTAGCAGCCAGTCCAGCTGAACCAGTGAGTTCTACATCCAAAGAGAGACGATGACTCCAAAAGTAAGGCAGAGAGTGGTTGAAAAGATGAGAGGGACTTACAACCTGACCTCAATCTCTGGCCTCCACAGGCTCACAGGTAGACTTGCAGCCATGAACACATACACACCAAAGACTAATGCAGAAGAGATCTGTCATTGCTCACACACACCAAATAGTAATTTCTCTCTGTGCTGACAACGGAAGGCAAGTGGAACTGATTAGTAACGCCCCAGGAACTTGGCCTACCAGCCAAAATGGATTTGGACATTAGGTTCATGCTCAAATCATATTTCGCACATTTATGTAGAAAGTCACTTACTCTTCTGTTCCCTTAGCAATGCAGTAAGCACAGTGTGACACCTCCTCTGCTCTAAAGGGACTTAGCCTCTAAGAAGGCAGCTGTTGCATCATTCATTACACTGCCACAAAGAGGTCAGAGGAGAAAGATACCCAAGTTCTTGTGACCTGGTGGGCTCCGGGTTAGAGTAACTTGAGCTTGCAATGTTACAGAATTGTTAAACTGAGGTTAAAGCTTTTTCTTCCTTCTGTGCAGATTTTCACTGCAGTCCTGCCACTTTAAAAATTCTGTCTCCTAGTCAATATTTTTCTCAGTTTCCACAAGGTTTATTGCTTACAAAAATTAACTATGAAGGCTGTGTAATGATTTCGAGGCTGCCATTTCCCTACATCTTTGCACAGTGTATGAACTACATAGCTCAGTGTGTGAAGAAACAGATTCCACAATTTGTCCCTCTTCTGAAACCCAAAAGGCAGTGTTTCTTCACTTAACAGAGAAGACACTTGGGAATGAATGGCTTTTCTGAGGTCCTGCAATGGATTAACAACAGAATAGGAACTCAAATCACCATGTGCTGCACACCAAGTCTTGGTCATACCTTCTCTCAGGTCATTCTTCCTCTCGCAGAATATTATCTCTTATTTCCAGAATGAATAGGTCAAAATAATTGACTCCAAAGCACTTTTTTTGGGGTGCAATGTACCACAGAAACAACCCTGTAATGAAAGAATGTGGAAAACAGCATCCTTATGTGCTAATCATTCACTCAACAGTGGACACTCAGTTTAAATTGCTTTAAATAAATAATCCACCATAACTATCAGTGCAGAGGTGGTTGGAGTAAGCTGAGAAGGGATGCCATAACAGGAGGAAACTGTGGGAAATTACTGCATTCAGGAGGGAAAAGTAACTCAAGCAACTAAGATGGGTTTTCGGAGTTTGGCCAAAAGTGCTTCCCAACCTTGAAGCAGAGAAACTTATTCTCAAAACTGATGCATGAAGAAAAAGGTTTGGGAGAAGTTGGAGGTTCGATATGTCACAAAGACCAGAGCATTGAAATAAAGGGGAGGGAGAAGCCCACAGTTCCAAACCACTGAGAGGGGCTGCAGAAGGGAGCAGAGACTTCCTGGACTCACTGGAAGAACAACTTGTTGGGGGTACTTGCATTTGGCAGGGTGACAGTTCTGTGGGCATAATTACACCTCACATTACTGGCACTTATACAAACCACTGAAGTGTCTGTCTCAATTTTATGGAAACCTATTGTGAGACTGATGCCCCATAATTCACCTTTCCTCCACTTATCTGCTTGTTACACATTGTTTCCTGTAGAGAAGGGACCACTGAATTTTCAAATAGCACAGAAAAATTACACTTTCAACTGAAAATACACTTTTTTAACCAACTGTCAAAAATCCATTATTGGGAAATCAATTCTACACCTGATTTCTTACAACAGATTAGAGGATTCAGCAAATAGCTTTGTGGGGGGGGGTGTGCATGTGGAAAGTGTTTTCTTATTTTTAGACTGGGCCTTCTTCCAGGACCTTTACTGTATCTCCTTTTGTCTTTCCCATACACATGCCACATCTAGCCTCGACGTACTCTTCCCACATCACCACATTCTTCTCTTCTCAGCAAAAAATCATTCTTATCTCTTTAGCATAAAACATGGCTTCAATATGAGCAACACTAAATGGAACCAGAAGGCCTGATTTGTATATTTATATGAGATGTGTGTGTGTGTGTGTGTGTGTGTGTGAAAATAATAATAATCAATGAAAAACATTAAATGGAACCAGAAGGTTGGTTTATGTATTTATGTGAGATAGATAGTATGTGTGTAAAATAATGATAATCAAATCCTTGCCTTGGGAAGGGAGTGAAGCGGGGCACATGGGAGGAACAGGAAGGAGAGGACACTGGAAGAGATGGAGGGAGGAAAATGAAGGGGGGCAATGATTCATTTTATTTTTCTTTAAAACAAAGAAGCACCATTGCCCTAAATTTCAAAAAGAGGTTTGTGTTTTCTAAATGATTAGTTGTGTTCAGCATCCTGTTGCATGTTTATGTGCTGTTCATACTACTATAAACCAAACACAGAATGGGTAATTAAAAAATAGCACTTTACCCACAAAGTAGCAACATCAAGTTTTTAGTGTGGAAGCCCTGGGGCTTTCACACATTACTTGTTGAGATGCTGAATGTCATGTCCAGGCAAGAAAGCATTTGACAGTTCCTTTAGGAAGGTGTACCTGTGTAGAGCACATAACTCAACAATACGTCCTAAGTATTTTTCCTTAGAGACAAGGAAAACCTTATTTATATTTAAAAGCTGAGTGAAATATTAAGAAGCATATTAATAATTGCCTCAAACTGAAGACAACTGAAATTTCCTTTAATAGGTGAATGGTTAAGCAAACAATCATGAACTCAAATGATAGAACATTACTCAGTAGTAAATAGGAATAGACTCTTGATACATGAAAAAAAAACATGGAGGAATTCCCAATGAATTTTGGTAAGTGAAATAAGCCGGTATAAAAATGTTACCCCATCATCATAATTTACATGACAGTTTTTTAAAAGAAAGAAACTCTACTCACAAAAATCAAGTCAGTGGTTTGGGGAATGAATATATGGAGGTCCCAGACAAGGCAAGAATATGATGATTACAGTATATAATGAAATCACCTAATTTACTCATCACCTATAAGGCATAGATAGTAGAAGAATACATACTATGAATTCTGTGTGGCACATTGACATATTGCACGTAGAAAGCAGCTGGAAGACAGCCTCATACATGACAAATGTTTGCCACATAGACTTTTATTTTCATCATTGGCCCGTCATTTTGGGTAAAGGAAAAGGTTCTAAGAAATGGATTGAGCTGGGTTAAAAAAAAAAAAAATAGAATGAAGCTTGGTCCTGGTCAAGGCATGATTTGAGGTTTAAAATTTCATTTCACCTGAAAGACCTGGTGCAGCTCACTCAGTGTTCACCTGTAGTGTTGTTGCTTAAATGGACTGCCCTAGGCTTATCTTTAACACCCTTTCTTTCCCATATACTTGCTTTTGAGTTTCCTTTCTCTCAAAGTTTTCTAGAGAGCAGTCTGGTGAGCCTTGCGCACACTCTTGGCAGTGGTTCCTCCCCCTTGAGGAATTTTTTTTTTTTTTTTTTTTTTTTTTTTTTTTTTTGGTGTGTTCCATAAGCACTGACGGGGCCATAGATCACTGAGGCAGCTACAGGTGCCAAGAACTAGAAAAGTTCTCACATGGTGGAAACCTGTGATGATTCTGAAATATGTGTCATCCCCTCTGGTCCTGTGATAAGCAAAAATCAGAAAGTAGCAAAAGAAACTCACTGTACTCCACTGGGACTGGGTTGCTTTACCAATGGGAACTGGGTTGTGATTCTGTTAAAAGGATCATACTTGTGAATGCACTGATAATCCTAACAAGTAAACTGCGCCACTCTCAGGAAGACAAGCTCATGTTCTCTCTCTCTGGGGATCCTGGGTTGTATGTGGGTCATCTGTGTGCATAGGGCAGGAGATGTTTAGGGGACTCCTGGGATCGGACTCAAAAGGGAAAGTGAGGCTCAGTGTGTACTGTGGACTTTCATGAAAAACAATTCAAAGGAAAGAAAATACGTTTTCCTTCTTTTGATGAAAGATATATATATATATATTTTCATACTTAAACTCAGTCTGGCTACAAGAACAGATTAAAAGACACTTGCCTTCTTCTCCTGCCAGATCTATTATCCTGTCTCACACAAACTTATTTGCCCTAGGGTCTGTGGAACATTCTGGAACAACTGTGCTCAGAGTTAGAGACCTGGTCCTGTGCCTAGTACTGCAGCTGACTGGAAGCCTCAGTGCCCACCTCTATGAAATAAGAGAGTGGCTATGTTTCTTTTTAATAGCAAATAGGATTTTCTTCCTCAGCACTGGGGACAAACCCAGGCCTGGTGCATGATAGACAAGCACTGTACCACCAAGCCAGTCTGCCCGGCTTTTCTCCAAAATTTGCTTTTTTAAAAAGACAAGATCTTTGTAAGTTTCCCGGGCACTTCACAGTCCTCTTGCCTCAGTCCCCTGGATGGCTGAGGTTACAGGTATGCGCTACCATGCCCTGTTAAGATACTTTTTTTTGAAATTTTTTTCATACAATATATGTTGAATGAAAATTCCTCTGAACCTCCTCCTTACCTACCTATCTTTAAGTTCTCTCTCCAGGAAAACACACAACACACACACACACACACACACACACACACACACACACGCACGTGCACACGCCACACACACGTGCACACGCACACAAGCTTCACAAAAATGAAAATGAAAACAATCCAAGGACAAATAAGGTCAAAAAATGGCAAAACAAAACAAGAACTCCACAAAAAATATCATTGAGTTTGTTCTGTGTTAGCCACCCTCCCCAGGGATGGGACCTGCCTAGAGTGTGGTGGATATTCCTGGTGAGAACCCATTGGGATAAACTGTTGTTGTTGTTTTTTTTTCCTTTACAAGAGGGTATCAGTTGCAAACAGCTTCTTGGTTAGGGGTGGGGACCCCATGTCTGCTTTCCCTTCTCAGTGTTGGGACCCTGTCTCGCTTGAACCTCTGTAGGTCTTGCACATGCCGCTATAGTCTCTGTGAGTTCATATGTGCATCAGCCCTGCTGTGTTTGGAACCAAAAGTTCCCTTGGAGTCATCCATCACCTCTGGCTCTTACAATCCTTCTGCCTCCCTTCCACGGAGATCCCTGAGCCTTGAGGGGAAGAGCTTGATGAAAACATCCCGTTTAGGACCAAAACCTGCTAGAATTTTATAGTTCTGCTTTCAGTGATTATCAGTGACTGCCTGGGGTCCTGATCTGAGATGGCTCAAAGGAATCTTTTTGTGTTAAGAGAATGTGTAGCGGAAATTTTCCTGTGCCCCCCCCCCCAGCCCTGAGGCCCTGCAGCCACTTATAAAAACAATCACTCAGAGGCTTATATTAATTACCAACTGTGTGTATGGCCTATGGCTCAGGCCTCTTTGCTAGCTAGCTCTTACAAACTTAACTCAACTTATTACTATTAATCTATGTATCACCACATGTTCCGTGGTTTTACCTGCATTCCATTACACATTGCTCCTTGGACAGGCAGTTTGGCGTCTCCCCTTACTCTCCTTTCTCATCACTATCTCTCTTGGATTTTCCTGCCTGCCTCCATCCTGCCCTGCCATAGGCCAATGCAGCTTTATTTATCAACCAGTCAGAGCAACACATATTCACAGCACGCAGAAAGATGTCCCACAGCAAGACTGTTTTCTGATAAATTACCCATAAGCACAAAATATAAGAACGAGTCCCTCATGCCTGATACTTGTCTCCTCTGGACTAGGTAGTCCTTCTTGTCTTAGCATCCCACCAGATATGATTGATTTTCCTCTTGCTGTAGATGTGACATATCTGCTCTCAAAGTAGGGTCAGCTTCTACAGGAAAAAAAACAAAAACAAAACAAAAACAAAAGACAGATTGCTGTTTACATGTAGCAAATGACTATTTGAAGTGCCATAAGAAATTAAAGTAGAAATTCTATGTAAAAAGGAGAAAATAAAAAAAAAAAAGCATTCACAAATGGGAAGGGAAGATAATATGATAAAATAAAATCAAATTAAAAATTTAAGTTAGATTTTAATGTAGCATTACATTCTAGCACTCTATTTAGTCTTTTATTTAATGTCCATAGGTCATGACAAAAGGCCAAAAGTGTCACAATGACCTGGGTAACACTATGTGAAACCTGGGCATTTTCAAAATTCCTTCTGAAAACATCTGGTAGAATCCTGAAACTTGCTTAGGAGTCTCTGATGAGAAAAATGCTTTTGCAGGCTCACTGAGTCAGACTTTAGCAGAGCAATCAAAATGATTGTTCTATTTAAAATTCACTGCAGAAACGATCACTTGAATGAGCCACCAAAGACATGACTGTCTCACAGAAAGGCATTCAGAGTCTGGTTGCCACCCACAGTCCTCTCAGATGGAAGTTACTGGAAGCATGGTAAACAGATCAGCACAGCCTAACTAGGGCAAGGGGATGGTCACATGTTCTCAAACTAAACAGAGTCTCAGGGCTGACGAGCTACCTTTGCTTTGATATTTTACATCAAAAATATGTTAAATTAATGATACTATGAAGACATTTATAAGGCATGCTTATAAATATTTCTTGAAGCTGTTTCTGCAAGATGGATTTTAAAAACCTGACTACAATAGCATTCTTCATTTGTATATCAAGCATTCATTCATTCAAACTCTTCATTGGGGCTATTCCTGCCCTCCAAATGCTTTGATGCTTTCACCCCAGGAATTTCTGTTTTCCTACTCTCTTTTCTAAGTATGGTTAGATTACTCTTTAAAAATTTTGGAGACTTATGTTTCTGACGAAGAAAAATGAACAGGAATTAAATTTATTCTCTTGCCTGACCAGCTAAGCTATCAAAGGAAAGACACTTTCTCATATTAGATATGTAAACAGTCAATAAGAAAGAAGCCCTGAGATATTAAACAAATAAGTGGTGAGCCCTGTGGTTGCCTCCAGAGAGTTTCCAGGCCAGCCTGCAGCAGAGAGAAATGGTAAGGCAGAGCCCAGAAATCCTTGAGTTGTGGAGCTGGGCAGAGTACTAGAAAGGAAGAGATTCAAAGAGTGACTTGGAGATCAGCAGGGGAGCCTTCTCATTGAGCAGAATAGTGCTCAGGATACGTGTGGGCAGAAACTCTCAGGCTGGGAAGAAATGTTCAAAACCAGAAGCAGGCAGACTCAGATCCCACAAGTGGCTTAGTTTTCTGTCAGGAAAGAAAATTCCTCTCTGAAGCATTAAAGCACACAAGAGGCTTACCTCAGTAGCAGAGAAAAAGCAGGCTTGGAGAAAAACACTGCATGCCTCATAAGTCCCAAAAAACGATAGTGAATAGGATAAAGCTGATTCCAAATCACTTAACTGTGTTCCAGAGCAAAGATCCCAAACAGCCAATAGCTAGCTAGTCTCTGCATAGGATAAAATCCAAACATCCATACACAGCACCTGGTAAGACAAAAGGTAGCATATCTAGGATCCAGTCTGAACCATTCAGCATAGGATAAGCCAGATTAAACCACACCTAAAAGTTGTGCCAGAATGAACCGACAGGGCATGAGGAAATTACAATTCTATTGCCTGTGTTCAAAGCTAGAAGAAATATTGAACATGTGAATATGACTAGAAATGTAACAACAACAACAACAAAAAAAAAACAAACAAAAAAAACCACATTAGACACCAGATGCAAAAATTAGAAGAAAGATCATAGAGATAAAACCTAGATATCAATATAAAAAGACACTAGTGGAAATAATGGCATAAGTGTTTCAGAAGTTCAGTGAACTTGGAGATAAAACAACAGGTATTTGAAATGCGACCAAGGGTGAGAGACCAAAGCATAAGAAAGAACAGGCAACCAGAGCAGCACCTTGAAATAACCAAGTCTATGTTAGAGTTCACGAAGGAAAGTGGGGGACTGCAAAAAAAGATAGCTGGGGGAAATAATAGACAAGGCTTTCTAATTCATGAAAACTTTAAATCATCAAGAAATTCGAAGACCTGGGCTTGGACCACTTGCTCCATCATGCCAGAAGTTCTGGGTTTTACTCCCAGCAATGAAAGGGAAAATGTTGATTCCTGTGAACAACACCTGTTTTCATATGACTGTAAGCCAGTGATATGGGCGGCTGAGAAAGGGGGGGTCATGATTGTAGGACTAACGTGGACTGCATTCATAACAAGACACTAGCTGGAAACAGCAAACAAACACCAGCTACAGAAATGCCTAAGTCCCTAAGAACAACAAATGGGACGAATACTGCACCATCACATTGCAGAAACATCAGTGATAATGGGAACAATTTTATAAGCAGAGAAAACATGCAGTATATGCAGAGGAACAGAGATAAAGACACTGTCAGATCTCTAGTCAAAAACAATACCAGTGGAAAGAAAGCAGAGCCATCTTTTAAAGGACTGATTGAGAGCAAACCCCGCCCATCTAGAGTTCAGTACTCGAGGAAAGCATCTTTCAGCAAAAATGTGGCATGAAGCCTTTTCTGACATTGAAAGGTGGTAAGAGTTTAATGCAGGTCATCTTACACTGTAGTAGAAGCTGCAGAAGTCCTTCAGGCAAACAAAAATACCACCACCTGAAAATGTGCATATACACAAAGGCAATAAAGTTCTGCTGTTAAATTCAAATGTCTTCAAAAGAAATTTTACTACATAAGCAAACACAGTAATAGGATGCAGAGTTGTAAGATATGTGAAAGCAAAATGTGTGAGGAAAGCACAAAAACCATGAGAGGGGAACAGGAAATCAAGGACTATGAGGCTTTTATACTATATGAGAAGTGGTAAAACATCGCTTAAAGTTAGTTTCCTCTGAGTTAAAGATGTGCATTATAAATGCGAAGGAATTCACTAAAATGAGAAAAAAGTTAATCCAAAAGAAGTCAGAAAAGAGAAAAGAATGGCCAAAGAGGATACAGAACAAGAGAAAAACCAATGAAATTATTTATTTAAAATTTGCTATAATAATAATCACATGATGTACAAATGATCTAAAAAATACAATTAAAGACAGGGGTATTATTTTGAATGAAAAGACACACATAAGAGACCTATCAAATTTAAATTTGATTTAAATTTAAATTTAAAAGGTACAAATAAATTAGAGAGTGAAATTATAGGTAGCTGGATTATCTGTTACATTACACTAAGTAGCTTTCAGAGCTAAGGCTCTTACTCAAAGATAAATAAGTTATAAAAACAAAGAAAAAACTTATTGTTGGTATTTTCCAAAAGGAGCAGCCTATATGAAAAGCAATTTGAAAATTCTTTATACAGTTGCCTTGTGATCGAGCTATTCTATTTCTTGACATTTACTCATGAGCAACGCCTTCCTATGTCCATAGAAAGGCTTACACACAAAGATTCATAAAAGGTGAATTTGAAACACCCTCAAACCAGAATCAATCCTTGTGTTCATGAATAAGTAAATAAATAGATTGTGTCAGATCCATACAATAGAACACTAGCTAGAAATAAAACAAATGTGATGTATGGAATTCCGTGAATGAGTCTGAAAATACTTGATCGGTTTAAACAAATGGAAATAAAAAAGAGATGCATTCTTATAATCCTATTTGCATAAATGTCTAGGAAATGTAAATTAATGCATAGTGACAAGAAGCAAATCAGTGGTTGCCTGGTAACCACTAACAAGAAGGGGAAGCGGGAGGAAGGAAGTGATGACCAAGAAGCACAGTTTGACTTAGGGGAGTTCTGTGCAGGTTCATTATCTTAACTGTGTAACAGATTCGTGGTCATATATAACATATGCACACACATCGTATGTCCAGACATAAAATAATTCACTTCGAAGCATGAAGTTTATTGTATATCGATTAAAATTCAGTAGAACTGTCACTACACGGAACACAGTAGTGGGTAGGTGAGGCATTTCCTCAGGGTAATTAGGATGTAGATAACTCTGTTTCTCCCCTCTGCTTTGCAGCTGGAGTGTCAACCTTTCATTCTATCAGCAGTATAGCAAACGTGACAACTGTCTCAGACATAAATCAGATTCTAACTGAGGATCTCATAGGGTTTGTATTAACTGGCTCGATTAGTCCAAACTACTGTTGTGTTAGCTTTAAGTATCTGCCCGTACTTTAAGTGCAATATACATCTTTATAAAATTCAGATTTACAGCCTCACTCAAATTTTCCTAAACCACCCAACAACAAAACATTCAGTCTTTTTCACGGCATGTTTACAAATGCTCATAGTTTGTAAGAACCTCGCAGGTTGTATCTGGCTTGCTGTTTCCTTTTATGGAGGTACAGGAGTGGTGGAGATGAGTGACCTGCTTGAGGTGATGCAACAGTGGGACCCGAACTCAGGTCTGGTGACACCATCATTAAACGGGTCAGCATTTCAGAGTCTCTGGAGCTTCAGTGTGGAGACCAAACCAATCAGTATTGGTTACGTTCAGACTGAATGGTGTTTATTGATAGCCTGACACGGTACTCTATTTTACTCTCCATTGACTTAGGATCATAGAACTAGACACCCGGGTAGCATCTGATTACTTCCACCTCCTTATATTAACAAGCTTGTTTTTGGAAAGGGGCCGAGTAGGAAGAACATAAACTGTCCCTAACTCTCTAAGTTATGTAATTTATCTTCTTCTAGTTAGGGCACGCCTCACTTATTTACATTGATTTAAAAAAAAAAAAAAAGCCAGGACAAACTCTCTTGTTCTTATCTGTTCTCCCTCTTCATGATTTTGTGTTTCACTGGATCTTTATCTGTTACTATTTACTCTCTTTACTACATAAATAGCAACAGCTTTTCTAGGGTTTCTGGTAATGTTCATGTAGTCTCCTTAAAGAGATTTGAGGCATCAACTATGCATAAAGGCTAAATAGAGAGTGTGGGTGAAGTTGAAAGAGAAGGGGAAGAGCACGTAACCCTGATCCATCAGAATGGACGGGGAAATCATACAAGAAAACTAGTTAATAAAACCCCCCAGCAACACACAGAGTAACAGAGTAGTATTTCCCAACTCTTAACACTCCCAACTCCACCATTCTTTCAATTCATGTCTAAAATTTGATCACCTGACATAGTCTTGAAAAGAAGGGTCTCATTCTATAGCTCACATTAGCTTCAACTCAAGGAACTCCCCTTGCCCCAGCTTCCCAAGGGCTGAGATGATAGGTATGTGCTACCACACACATTCCTTGCATACTCTAATGTAGGGTTTGCAGAAATTCTCCTGCATCTGTAGTAGTACTGGAGGTCAAGGTCAGTCAAGTGAGACATCACAGAATCTACAGAGTACCTGGAGCAGAGTCAGAGTTATGCTGTAGCTGTGGGTCTCCGCTTCCGAGTAATGAGGACTACACATCTTGTTGGAACAGGGTGAAACCTGATGTTTCCATTTTCCTCAAGTTACGTGGGTGACATTCCTGTCTGTGCATTTCCGTTGGTAAAACTTGGACAGAACAAATGCTGCTTTTGTTGCTAACAAAACCCCACATCCTAGTTCTACTATTTATTAGCTGGGAGTCCTGTGTACAGCCAAATGGTTCCTCCCCATCTCTTACAGGGTTTAATATGAACTAATGAAATAACATATCTAAAGTGCTAGGTATGGAGTAGATGCTGAAGTAACAGTTTGTTCTCCCAAACGCACATTTTTTCCTAATCTGAGCCTGAACTGGAATGTGTCACTCCCTTAGTTCCTAACCTGAATGTCAACAATTCCACATATTTACGGCTGTAAACAAGGATGTCACAAACTTGAACTCTGGGACCAGCTGCCACTCCCAGAGGCATTTTTGCCATCTGATGGCTGAGGCATGAGCTAGCACTGACGCACAGTCAGTCATGAGACAAGACTTGCAGATGGAGGGATTTGAAACCTAGAGTAAAGCTGAGGCTCAGAGCCCACTCCTACCATCAACCCTGTAAACTGTTTGCTAATGTAAGAAAAATCTCTTTAAAAATGAACTGGAAGACACGGGCCATCTCTCTCTCTCTCTCTGTATATATATATATAGTCTGGGTTCTTAGCCTTTTATTTCCATATTTACCCAAAGGACAGATCCAGCAAAGTGCTCTGACTGTAACCCGAGCAACACAAAAGAACATCTTTTCACAGGAGCCACAAGCAACAGTACTGGGGAGCAGCCCGGCAGCTCAGAGGCGCACTCACAACTCAGCCCTAGGAGCCTTGTGAAAATCTCTTCTTATTCCTCAGTGCGCAGTCAAAGCCAAAGAGGCTGTGAACACTCTCTGACTAGGACCCTTCCAAACAGAACCGAGTCCTAAGGTGGTTCCACACCACCAAGCCTCCTATGCGTTCCCAGTCCACATCCTGGGAAAGGCATCACCACTACCACCACAGAACATGGGGGAAAGCACTCCAAGTGTTACCATATGCTGAAAGAGCCAGAAGAATAAACTCGCGGTTTGAAATATTTAATTATTTTTCATCAAAAGCATGCATGTCCGGAGTTTTTAGAAGGCTGGAGTGCTAACTATCTTATATTAAGAGTGTGTGCACTCCTTCCCAGAGACAGCAGCCCCTTTCATCAAAGACCCCCTCTTTCAGATATCATCTCATCTGCCTCTTCTACTATTTCTAGGACCATCCTTCTAAAGAATGCTAGGCTTAATTTTACCTGTGTACATATGAGTCACTAATGATACAAGTCACATATTATCATCTTATTTCCTTTTCTGAACATGCTTTTTGTTGCTCCTCAGCTAGCATATCTGTTTTGAAGAATGCACTTCAGTTATATTCTGCATTTACCCCTAAGCTTGGTGCATTTCCTCTAAAGCCAGCATTGTGATAGTCGCCTCCACACATTGCCTCTTCACATGCCTTTGTGCTTTGTTTTGTCCCTGGAGGCCTTTTCCTAGGTACATCTCAGACCTTCAGCTTGGACTGGTTCAAGTTGAATATACACTCACTTGGTTCTGGCCCAAGTCTTGTCTTGCTCCATTGTTTGAGTGATGGCTAGCTCATTTTTATTTTATTCTTTTGACCTTTTTATTCTATTTATTTATTTATTTATTTATTTATTTATTTATTTATTCTTTGAGACAGGGTTTCACTGAGTGATTCTGGTTCTCCTGGAACTCACTCTGTAGACCACACTGGCCTTGAAATCAGAGAGATTCTCCTGCCTCTGCCTCCTGAGTGCTGGAATTAAAGGTATACGCCACCATTGCTTGGTGGCTAGCTCATTTTTAATAGCAGGATAAGATTAATTACCAGGGGCCATGGGGGAGGAAGGAATCAATTATCTCCAATTACACCCAAAGTGGGAAATGCACAATTTTTCCATTAATGGTGATGATAGTACCCAATCCATTCTCACAAATGGCAAATTATAAACAGCAATCTAAAGCAATCTAAAAATGGTGATGGACTCTCCAGATGAGAAACCAAGAGGCTGGGAGAAACTTAAAACTTTCCACTTCTCCCTTGAGCTCCATAGTTTCTCTGATAGCCAATTGTCATCTGATTTTGGAAATTCACTATAATTGAGTACTGTGTATAATTAGCAAGGAAAACCAATTCAGTGACCATGAAAAACAGAAATGAGCTATACACTCATGGGGAACATTCATAAAGCCCTCTTTGCTGGGTTTAGTTCCTACTTTCTGTTCACATTAGCAGCACTGAAGCATTTAAAAATGCCTGTAATTGGGGTCAGTGTTCAGTCAGATGCCCCACTCCCTAAAATGATCTCAAGCCAACCAGCATATACCGGGCAGGATTCTTTTGTTAAAATAAAACTTTGGCTCTAACCAGCATGCCATGCCTCTAACTTTCCCATTAAGTAAAGTTAATGAGTTTCTTTTTACTGAAGCGCTGGAAAGGTATGAGTCTCAGAAATGGAAGTCTAGATATCTCAAACTCTGTGTCTAAAAATGATACTCTTGGAAGGAGACAACGGGTACATTAGTTCCAATGCCCTTTTAAATAGCAAAAATAAAAGTTTGCCATGAAAATACAAGAGATCAAGTTCTAGTTTCTTACCCAGAGAGACACATAGTCAGGGACAAAATTCAATGTCACACTACAGGAGACTTCGAGGTGGCTGGTCAGGCTGCTGGAATTGTGCCCAGTGTGCTATGGAGGCATTGGTACTTGTTGTGTGACCTGATTGGAGACAGAAAGGGATGCTTACTTTTCTGAGATATGGACAAGCGCCCTGAATGTCAGTCCTCAGAGGTTGCCTGTGTGTGCCCCTGACTCCAGTACCGGCAGAAATGTCTTTAAAGCTCCCACTTGGGCTTCCACAGTGTCAGTGTCTTATACTGCAAATAAGAGCATTCCCTTCAAGAGCTGTTATAAGAATTGAAACTTCACAGAAGCAAATTGTATTCACAGAGCTTCCGTAGGGCCTTGAAAACTCAGGCTACAAGCATGTGAGTGTCTCAGAAGCCACTTACATTGCTGAAAAGTCCCTAAATCAATGTGGAAAATCCAAGGCAAGATTTCTTGCCATCTTATCTTTCAGTCTACAGATACTCTTCTGTTAGGCAGCTCTTGGGCGTTCTAGCTGTAAGTGACTTCTCCTTGCCAAGTGTCAGTGGCTTCTGGGTTCTGATCCATTCAAACAACCACATCTCAAAGCCATTCAGCTACTTGTCGTTTCCTGAGTGGAAATTTTCTCGAACAGTCAGCTGAAAAGCTCTTCAGAAAAGCTGTAACAGACTAGAGTGATAGCTCAGCAGTTAAAAGAGCCCCCTGCTCTTTCAGAAGCCTGGAGTTTGGTCCCCCACACACTCAGGCACCTATAACCCCACCTACAACTCTAGCCCCAAAAGATCCAATGCATTCTTCTAGCCTCTATAGATACTTAAATGCACACTCTCACACACATATAGAAAAGTAAACTGTCTGAAAATTACATTCAATTTGAGAGGATGGGGTTCAATATACCTGTCTGACTCCATGTCCAGAGATTCTAAGATATTTATTCTTGAGTGAAATATGGACTCTATTGAGACTGAACATTCCTGTAACTTGCCATTGTTCTATGCTCTCTTTTAAGACAAACACTGCTATGAAGTTGAGTGAAGAGAGAAACATGGAGGTCTGAGAGGAAACCTGGAATATGCAGAAGCTGCATAGTCTCCTGTCAGATGTGAAGTATCTGGCAAACTTACCAAGTTGACTCAGACAGTCCAGGACTTCAGGGGCACATATTTTGCACAGCCAAAGCCCAAGTCTTTGTTAAAAGTACTCTTTGGTGGGCACATTTCTCTTGGCATGGATATTCACAAACTAGCAAGGAATCTCTGTCCCGAGTCCAAGCCAATTTTAAAACCTGGTAACACTACACATGCCAAATCTGGCCATTGAGACATGTAGGATTAGAAGGCAATCCTAGACCAAAAGTGTTCTGTGCTCAGGACTCATTGGTTAAAAATAGCCGGGGTTTTAAAAGCAACTATGTATAATATATAACATCAATACCCTGCTCTCAGTGACTTTATACTTTAAGAATTAAGGTATAAAACTTAGCAAACAAGATAAAAATATTGCAATTATCAAACGGCATGAATATTAATAGTTACTACTATGGTATTTTTGTTACGTGGATAGCATGGTGCCAATTGCTGTGCTTCCGTTGCCCTCTTTAGTTCTCTCAACTTTGCAAGACAGGGGCATTGGATATTCTCTTCATTTTATGGATTAGGGAACTAAGATAGAAAAAGGTTAATTGTTGTACCGATGAACATATAATGGTAGTAGTGACTCTGCAGAGCTTGGTAACAAGGTGAGAGAGGAGAACATGGAATGTATTCAGAGAGATGGTGTGATTTCCATGGGCAGGTGAATTTGGGATGTTCATCCCATGAATCTCAACACTTCAGAAGCCCTTGAAGAGACCTTATCAAAGATGGCTACAGAAAATACTCAAGGTCAGCTCTGGCAGCAACCTTCGGTCCCAGAGTACTGCAAGGATCATGTTTTGCCTTAGGCTTTGTACTAACATCTGAGTAGTATAATCCAGAATGAATGTAACAGGAAGCCTGAGGAATTAAGTTCATCATGAAATGGAAAAATTCACTGCCACTCATGCTATGATTATTTGAAAGAATGTTTTCCTAAGACAGTTTCCCTGAAATGCTGTTTGTTAGATAGTTGCTCATTCTTGCCTTTATTCAAAAGCATTTTTTGTAGACTGTTTCTGACATACATAGCAATGATGAGCAAAAGCAGCCCCTGTCCAGTACAGCAGAGGAACATGAATCACCTGGGGCTCTTTAACTAAATATGTCAATATTTGGATGCATTTAGGACTGGGGAAAGGGAGTCTAACACAAAGTTGAGATCCACTATGGGTCTGGTAGGAAAATAGCATTTATCTTTGGTAGCAGACACATGCAAATGCAGGAAGATAAAGATATAAGGATTGGGTAAACACTGGACATAAGAAGTAAATACATTCCTTCATTACAAAGATTTTCAGTATCTTCTGTGATCTAATGACTCTCCAAGAGCAACTTTATATACCATCCTGGAGTTACTCCACATGGGACATTTTGAGAGTCCAGTGTCTCATTTAAGGAAATCCGCCTCAGGGGAATATAGGAAGGGGCAGGTGGAATAATTTGGTTCCAGAATTTAAGAAGATTGATAATAAATAAATCTTCCCAAAGAAATCTTCTTAATCTTAATCTCTAAAGGATATTAAAAGGACTTTGAAGTTGGTATAAATGGCTGTTTATGAGTAGCACAAAATACCATACACTAATATGTTCAATTTTGCCAATTGACTTTTAATTACTTTTGAAAAGCATTTAATTATTTTTTCTAGTTTCCACAAAATGGGTCTTGTTTCAGCATTTCTAAATGTAAAAGGGAAAGTATAAATGCTGAAGGAATTAATTATATTCATGATTTCAGCTAGAATTAAGGCTGAGAATTACTAATCTTTTGAGGCAGCCTGTGTTCCTAATCTGCCGCAGAAGGACTGACCGTGTGCACTAAATGAGAATTACATCTGGGAGAACTTCGTGAGACCTTGTTTAGATGGGAAATAACTGAAATTGACTATTATGGGTATTTTCTGAACAAACAAGATTGCAAAGATTATTCACTGATTAACCTTTGCATATTAAGTATGCCTAACTGGAATTTGAAAGTCATGAGCCTATTTTAGTTATATAGCTTTGGAAAACATCTTTGACCTATTTAGAGAGATGCATTAGAGACAAGAACTTTAGCTGTACGTATAGAAATCTTTTCTTTCCTGAAACTTTCCTGGATGGCTCTACTCTCCCACACAATGCATTGGCCTTATTGATTTTTGAATCAAGCAAAGCATATAATAAACATAAAGACCTTATTGAGTTCTTCTAAATCTCAAAAAGAAATAACTTGCTCTATGTCCCAGCTTTCCAAATATTTGCCCTGAGACACAGGCAGGACAAAGGATGCCTTTGACCTCAGTATGTGGAAGGCTGAGCCAGGAGAATTATGAGCTTGAGACTAGTTTGAGTTACACAGCAAGACTCTATACAGAAGTGAAGAAGGAGAGCGGAGGGAGGGAGGGAGGGGGAAGAGGGAAGGGAGGAAGGAGGGACTGAGGGACAGAGAAAGGGCAGGTATTTTGCTTTGCTTTCTGTGCTGCTGGGATCAAGCCCTAACCAAAACCAACTTGAGGGAGGAAAGGAAACCATTTTACACTTGGATGTCATGCTCCATCATTGAGAGAAGGCGAGGCAGAAACTGGAGTCAGGAGCTGAAACTAAGTCCACAGTGGAATGGTGATTACTGTGTTGCTCTCAGACTCATGCTCAGCTTGCTTTCTTATATAACCCATGACCAACTGCCCAGGAGTGGTGTGGCCTACAGTCGGCTAATCCCTCTCATGTCAATCAGCAAGTAAGAAAACGCCCAACAGGCCAATCTGATGGTGGCATTTTCTCAGCTGAGATTCCCTCTTCCCACACATATCTATGTTGTTTCAGCTTGACAAAAACTGACCATGACAGTGGGTCACAGATATTTTTAAAACTATAAGCTTGGGCTGGAGAGATGGCTCAGCGGTTAAGAGCACTGGCTGCTCTTCCAGAGGTCCTGAGTTCAGTTCTCAGCAACCACATACTCAGAATTATCTATAATGGGATCTGATTCCCTGTTCTGGTGTCCCTGAAGACAGGTCACTCATATACATTAAATAAGTAGACAGATAGATAGATAGATAGATAGATAGATAGATAGATACATACATACATACATACATACATACATACATACATAGACAGATTTTTTTTTAAGTATAAGCTTCTGCAGTCACTATACTTCCAAAATGGGGTCAGAATCAGGGACCATATGCTGCTATTATTTAACTCTCTGAAGTGTCCTCTCTTGAAACTGATCTTCCCCACCAACACTTAGCTACTTACATACTCCCTGTACATCACCTTCCTCTTGTTTGAACTGTTGTAGAATTCTCAGTCCTGAATAAAATCAGTAAGTGTTTGTCTTCTTGAAAACACTAAAGAACCATGCCTAAATGTTTGCACTTTCAAACTTGAGAAAACAAGAGCGGGGGGATAGAGGTTTGGAAATGAAGGCGAACACAAACTTCATGACGTAGGCAGAGCCAAATCATACATGTACATGGGCTTCAAATGTCTTGCTCTTCACTCAAGAGTTCCTATCAATTCTTGACAAATGAGAAGTAGGGTTAATTATCATAGAATTGAAAACTATTACTGAGAAAACACATGGTGGTTTACAATTTGCAGTACCAGGCACGACAATCAGTAAGGGTAAGATAGGACCTCCACTGTACAGTGAAACTCTGGTGTTTTTGAAAGCCTTTCAGACTACTTCTTACGCGATCTCTGAAGAGGAGTCCAGTGAGTTAGCAGAGATCATGTTGTTGTCCTTTGATCAAAGAAAAATAGAGAGGAGAGTGAGAGAGACAAGGGAGAAACTAGAATCCCTGGCACCAAATCTAAGGTTCTTCCTGTGAAATCCAATTCCCTCAGAGTAGTGCTGCCACCAGCCAATCCAGATCGTCTGTCAATCTCTGGTTCCCCCTAGGGTAATTGTGCAGAATGAAGAGAATCAGGTTCTCTCCTTGGGCGTTTCAGGGGAACGTGGTAAGCTTGATCACCAAAGGAACTCTTTCTTTACTACAAAGGAAGGTCCCCTAAATAAGTACATTCATATTCTTAGCACATCGTGGCCAGCCACAACTGCCCCAGTCTGATCTTTTAAAAAGTGATGCATCAAATTCAAGGAAGAAAACTAACCCAAAATACTATTGAGTGCAATTCCCTCAGGATCTTCAAGAACCCAAACGGAAGCTTCCTCACTTATGTTTCCGCAACAGCCATTCCAAGCAGCTTTGTTAGCTGGACAGCAAGCTGAAGAAATTTAGGTAGCAAATGTACTGAAGATATCCAAGATACTCTCACTATTGTGAGTATCCAAGATACTTCCACAGTGCTCCAGGTTTGCAGCTTAGGAGCTAGGTAATAGGCAAATTGCTGCCTCTTTCTGAGCCTCATCACTAGTGTTTCCCTAAGCACTAAATTGAGCCTAACAGCATGACCTTCATACACTATAGTATTAAATGTGATGCAATCTACTTTCATGCTATATGTAAAGCATGGCATGTTTCACATTTCCAGAACTATTAGATTCTGTGTTTTCTAAACCATGTGGCCCGTTAATTGATCTCCCTTTTACTGTAAGAGAAAAAAACCCTGAAGCTTGGTGTTCTATGCATTCTGTCTGCTGAAGAGGAATGTGGGAATCATTAAATCCACTGGTATCAAGTAAGAGCACACTATATTTAAGATGTGTGAAATAAACCCTTTCTGAGCACCCCAAGGCTACTAGCCAATATGAGACTTAAATCATCAGACACATGTAAATCTTATCCAGGCCTATTGTCAAATGAGAAGAATTCACCTCTGTTTCCTAAAACTAGGACCCATGGAACTCTACATAGTCAGAAGACATATTTTTATGTGAGGTATGTCTCTCTGTGGTGAAAGTTATGAGAATCCTTCAAAATTGGTATGGTTTAAATCTGAAATGACCTCATCAACTCATGTTTTGGGTGCCTGTCTCTGGCTCATGGCTATTTGAAGACTGTGAAGCGATTTAGGAGGGTCTCAGCCGAAAGAAGCAGGTCGCTGTTGGAGGAACTTTCCAAGTCATCCTGCCTCTGGGTATCAGCTGCTTTCTTTGCTTCCTGGCCTGACATCCCTTGCTCCCTGCCCTCAGTACCAGTTCCTGAGCTGCTGTGTTTCCTCTGGAATGACAAACTCAAACCACAGGAACTGTGACCTAGGATATATGTTTCCTCTACTAAACTGTCCATTGTTCTGTTGCAGCGACACAGAAAGGACTAAATACATTAATCCGATAGAAACGTATGACAGGTTATTTGGGCAGCGACGTAATTCTGAGAACTACCATGGCATGTCATTGCCAGATTTTACATTTGGAGGTTGGATCATGCTCCTGTGATGTCAACTTAAGGAAATTGAAGCCAGAAGACCATCTATAACTTGAAATGGAAAAAGAACATAAGAGCGAGTTTTCTCCCTTTCTACCCTTCTCTCACAGAGAAGGATAACAGTTGGGATGCTCAACTCACAACTGTTATAATGGGTCTTACAGTCATTTTTTTTTAAAAAAAGAAAATGTATTTTTTTGTTAATTTTGTAATTTCTGTTCATATGTAATTTGTCAATGTAGTTTGGTCTCATTACTATATAAATATCATAAGCTAATGCTTTAGATCACATATTCTCTGGCCTTTGTAAACTTAAACCCTTGAATATCATAGTTATTAAAAAGTCCTTTATGACTTTCCACTTAGATAAATATGACTCCTGAAAGTAGTTTTTTTCCACTCTATTCTAAATGCCTTTATTACTTTTTCTTGCAATATTACATTGGCAAGGACATACAGTAAGATTCTGAATAAGAGTGTTATACTTCATTTTGAGGTGACATACTTTTTATCTTTATGCAAGTCTACTTTCCTTGCTTGCGTGCCCCGAGTCAGAATCATTAGCATCCAGATTACAGAGCTTTTAATCTTTTGATCATATAACATTGCACAGGTCAAGAGATCTTCTTTAAAACAATAAAGGTACAGCAGGGAGTGTATGACCATGGGGTCTACTCCCCTTTTCTCACAGTGCACCACCCAGGAAGGAGCTGCAGGACTGGAGGAGAAATGGAAGAGCCTGTTAAGGTGCCACCTAGACATAATAGTTAATAATGGTACTATACCATCTCTGAGAATCCAATGTACAATCTTAATGACTACTGCATAGTGCTGTGTCCAATTGACCCAAGATTCAAGGAATACAAATAGGAGTGGCCCTGTTTATCAGGTTGACATTGCTCTCATTGACCCTCTCTGGGAAGTCTGGCTTGCTATTCCCACAACTCTGGGTTCTGTGAATGGAATAGCAAGTCTCATTGATTTCCTTCCTCCAAAGCTGATTCTGTGATGGGAGGAAATCCATCACAGAAATGTTGCTATTACTATAATGGGGAGATGCACTATAAAAAGATTTTCTGAAATACTGTCTCTCACTTTGGGGTATAATACTTAAAAATATATTTTTTTTATTTTATGTGTTTAGATGTTTTGTCTGCATTTATGTGTATGAACCCCATGTTTCAGGCACCCACAGTTGCCAGAAGAGGGCATAAGATCCACTGGAACTGGATTTACAGGTTGTTGTGAGCCTCCATATGGGTGCTGGAAACTTAACCCAGGTCCTTTGCAAGAGTAGCAAGCACTCTTGATTGCTGAGACATTTCTCCAGCTCCTAATACAGTACAATGCTACAATAAATCTTGTAATGAAGTCTACAGTTTTCATTACAAGATGCTCCCGAGCAGGATGAGTGGATCTAGGAGACATGAAACATTTATTTGCATATACTGAAGAAGGAAGGGAGGAAGAAAGAATAGCACAAAGGTTACCTGACTTAGAGCAGGGATGATTTGGAGCACTAAGCTCATAAAAAGTGAAATTCTTTACTAATGTAGCAAAAGAAATAGTGACAAATGCATGGGGGGAAGCAGAAATCAATAGGCTAACAGCTTGTCTTCAGTACTGGCTACTCCTTTTCATTTTCAAAAATGTATTTCCATGTCTGTATTTGTAATAACGTTTTAATTAGCATACATTCATTGCATGTGGTACTGCAGTTTATAAGAATGTTTTCATATGATTGCATAACATACTTTGAGTACATTCCTCTCATACCTCCCCGTCCTTCCCTTTCTTATCCCTGGCCCTTCTCATAGTCCCTGGTATCCCCTAAACAGCTTGGCTTCTACTTTCCCATCATATAGTTAGACATGATTTTATGTATCTATATATAATCCAGGAGCCACAAAGGAGAGAAAACATCGTTTGTCTTTCTGAGACTGTCTTCATATGACTCTCTCCAGTAGCACCCATTTCTGTATAAACATCATAACTTCTTTCTTTGCTACTGAGAATTCCATTGTGTATATACCGTATCCTGTTTATCCATTGCTCTTTTGGTGGATGCCTAGTTTGTTTCTATCTCTTAGCTACTGTAAAACTGCCCAACACGCATGAATGCACAAGTATCTCTGAGATTGTTGATTTAGAGTCCTTTAGTAAATACCCAGGAGAGAAATAGCTCTATTATAGAGTAGATCTGGTTTTGGTTTTGTGAAGAACTGCCCTACTGATTTCCATGATGGATGGGCCATTTTACATTCCATCTACAGTGTCTTTCTGTCCATATCCTTGTTAGCAATTGTATTCCTTGTTTGCTTTAGGACTGCCATTTTGACTCTGGTAAGATGGAATCATGATGTAGATTTGCATTTCTCTGATGGTTAGTGATGGTCATTTTTTTCATATATTTACTTGCCATTTGCACTTCATCTTTTCATTAACTGTTAATTAGACCATTTTTAAAAATTATTTTTAGAATGTCTGTATCTGTCTGCCTACATGTAGGTGTGGGCACATGAGTGCATAACCTGGTGGAGACTAGAGGCATTAGATCCCCCTGGAGCTGGAGTTACAGGCAGTTGTGAGCTACCCTCTGTGTGCTGAGACCTAAACACAGGTCCTCTCAAAGAACAGCAAGTGCTCCTAAGTGCTGAGCCATCTCTCTAGCCCCATTTCGTCTATTTATTGATTGGATTGCTACTCTGCCTTTCTGCCCTCCTCTGTTTCTTTAATTTAGAATTTCATACTTTCATGTAATGTGTCTTGATCAAACCCATGCATGAATAAGACCCTTCTCTGTTTTGATTCCCCTCCATTGGCCTTTAAGAACTCTCTTCCTAAAGAGTATTAGGCTTTCTCCTCTTTCTTTTACTTTATTTCCTTTGTTGATCTCTACAACATCATGAAGATGGATATTTTTTAAGAATTGTTTTCACTGTTTAATCCCTAACACAGTGCCTGGCACACAGAGACTAACAATATTGTGGGCAGTTAATTTTTCTGTTATTATTAATTTAAACATAATCAGTTCACTAAGCAGTATTTGTGGTATATTTGGAAAAGTCTGATCAAGATTAGTGTATGAATAATTCTGGCTGTACTCAGAACATGGGATGAATATGATTGAGTATTCTTTTCTAGTAGTTGTATTTATATGTTCTGATTTTTCTCTGCAAAGGCCACAAGTAGCTTTTAAAGTAACAAGTTAATTTTAGCAACAATGACGATTATAAATTTAATCCTTGCTCTTTTAAATTATTGTCCATTCAGTACATAAAAATCATTGTCTGTAGCTGAAAAATGGAGCACATAACCCTTACCTCTGCAGTTGTGGTTCTAATGGCAGGCTGTTTTAAATTTTAGGGCACACGTGGTAATACCTGGTGACAGTTTAGTTTGCTGTAACTTGGATGGGGATGGTACCACTGATACATTTTTGGTAAAGGCCAGAAATACTGAGAAATACACTACACTGCACAGTGAAAATCCCCAACAACAAAGTTAGTTCAGTGTTAGTACTGAAGCTGAGAAACATTGAGTGGAAGACTCCTGGATGGTGAGTTGCAGGATTCCAGATTCAGGGTAGTCAGGCAATGTTTTTAGTAAGTAAATAAGTCATTATTCACTCTGGTTAAAGGCAAGTTGTGGAAGCTAGTCAGGGTGGCCTATCCTGTAATCCTAGTACATAGGAGGCTAAGACAGGAAGTTTGCTTTGAGTTTGAGGTCAGCCTAGTTTACCTAGTGACCTTCCTCAAACAAAAATCTATAGTTAACCGTACCTTAAACATATTCCTTTACATTAAACCTCTATATAGAAGGCAGGGCAGTGGTGGCGCACGCCTTTAATCCCAGCACTCGGGAGGCAGAGGCAGGCGGATGTCTGTGAGTTCGAGGCCAGCCTGGGCTACAGAGAGATCCAGGACAAGCTCTAAAGTTACACAGCAAAACCCTGTCTCAAAAAAAAAAAAAAAGCAACTGTGTATGGAAGTATGTGTATGTTCATTACAGAGAAAGGAGAGCTTTAATAAAAGAAACAGCTAGATAAAAAACAATATAAAATTGGCTACTTTCATTAGGTGATTCAGACGCAAGTAAACCATTGAGATGAGCGTAACCCCTCCAGAGCCCACTTACTGTTCTTCCACCAAAGCTCAGTGTTCCAAGTCAGAGAAGGTACCAGGGCTACTCCATATTTCATAAAGGTGATTTCTCAGTCTGCCTGACTCAAAATCTAGGTAGATTTCAGTCATTATCTTCATTAATTTATTGATAAATCATTATTAAGGGGACAAGAACATGTTTATACATATCACTGTTTAACTGAATAGACTGATATTGTAATATGCCGTTTTGAGTAACAACAATGATTCCTAGAGATTCACATTCCCTTCCCACAGCCCTATCATCCCCTCATAGGTAACAGCAAAAGCAGCCTTCCTGTCCTGCCCATCTCTACTTTAGAGTGAAAATGTTGCTCATAAATCCCAGGTCATCTCTAGGTATTAGCTTCATCAACTGAGGGTCATAGAGTAAAATGAAGAGGCATCTATAAAGCATTGGCAGCATTAAATACATAGATGTTAAGTAATAAAAAATTAAAACAACAATGTTCATGCTCATGGAGCGATGCCTCTCACATTCCCATACACACACTCAAAAGTTTAAGCTTACGTGATACTAACATATCTTGTTTGAAATCCTAGAATTAAGGTCAAATTCAGGACTTCTTTTTTTGGATGAGTTATTTTTGTTATCTCAAAAAATAATTTTTATTAATTATTTGGGAATTTAATGTGATTATTTTGATCATATTCACTTTCTCACTCCTTCTCCTTACTCCTCCCAATCCCACCCTCTCTACTCCCTTCAACTTCATGTCATCCTTTATTTTTTTATAACCACCAAGTCCAATTTTGTGCTGCACATATACGCCAGGGTATAGGAGTATTCACTGAAAGTAGGGCCACCCCACCAAAAGCCACACCCTTAGAGAAAACTCACTCTCCATCCATTCCCCTCCCCAAAAACCATCAGCTGTCCAAAGCTCCTCAGTCATGGGTGAAAACGCATGAACTAATTTACTCCATGAACTCCATGCTGGGAATGCTGGCTATCTTGACCCTGTGTAGGTGGCCACAGCTACCTACAGCATTGTGCAGCATCAAGTGCTGTCAAGTCCAGAAGACACTGTTTTGTTCCCAAGCTCAAGGTTTCTAAGACATTTTCCACTCTCAACTTCTTCTTTTCCCATGAAGAAATTTTGCATGACCCACAGGTAGATAAGTATATGAAATAGTTCTAAAAGTAAAAATGTATTGATGATAAATAATAAACATTCCATTTAAAAACAATTCTTTTGCAGTCACTTCCAGAAACAATGAAAATATGGCAGTATTGTTTGAGACAATAACTTGTTGTAACATCCTGTTATCTATTGGGTACTGTGGGATGTCTTTCTGTAGGCTGTGAATATGGGTTTCTCTGATTGGTTGATAAATAAAGCTGCATTGGCCTATGGCAGGGCAGCTTAGGGGCAGGCAGGGAAATCCAAGCAGATATATGAGGAGAAGAAAGGAGAGGGGAGAGAGACGCCAGCCTGCTGCCCAAGGAGCAACATGCCAGCAGACCTGTGAAGTCATGGAAAACTGGCGATACATAGATTAACAGAAATAGGTTAAGTTATGAGAGCTAGCTAGCAAGAAGCCTGCCATAGGCCATAAATTGGTAATTAATATAAACCTCTGAATGATTATTTTATAAGCAGCTGTAGGACTGCAGGGCCAGGCAGGACCAGGCAGGACCATGGGGCCTGGCCAGACTGTAGAAACCTGGCCACCATTGGGTTTATTGTTTCGATCTTACTCCAACTCTAAAAATAGCCATCATTGACCCTGTTTACAGATGAGGAATATTTAAAGAAAGTGTAGTTTGCTCTGGTCACTCACCTGTTGCTTATATGATATGGATTCAAGTTTCTCTGACTTGTTGGCAAACTGCTTCTTAGCAACAGTGTGGATGGAAAATAGCTCTATCTAATCTTTTATCTACTTAAGCTTTCACTTGAGTAACCCAGGGGAGTTTGCTTGAGTCTTTTCAACTTAGGCCAAAGAGGTGTTGGCCTTCCTTAAGAATTCAAAAAGATTGGCTGATTTAACAAACCTTTAATTATGATAGAATTTCATTTGCTTCACTTTTAAACTTGGAGTATTGATTTTTGCCTACATTTTATCTCCCCACTGCTGATGATTGCTTCCTAAATGCTGATGTAATTTTGCATTAATCCAAAGAAAAGGGAGAATCATTCAAAAGCTATAGACTACAGCCTAAACACCTGGAATAGACAACAAACTGCCTGGTGCTGAAGAACTTTCAGGAGCATAGTTACACAGAGTCCAGCATCAGGCTTAAGCTGAGCATATCAGCATTCTACGAGAAATTGCCCTGGGTTCAGTCCCTAGCAGAGGGAGGGAAGAAGGTAGGGAGGGAGGGAGGGAGGGAGGAAGGGGAACACACACACACACACACACACACACACACACACACACACACAGAGAGAGAGAGAGAGAGAGAGAGAGAGAGAGAGAGAGAATCGCTTTCTCGCTTTCCTCTCTAGTCCCGAGAATCCTTCTCCTATCTGCTGTTCCTGGCAGCTAGTCAAGACCATCCATCCTTGCTGTTCATTCTCTATTATATCTGAAGTCTGCTTGAATAGTCATAGTTCTGGGCCCAGCGTTGTAATTAGACGAAGTGATGAAAATAACTTCTACTTGAGTCCAAGTTTCTTGGCATAAAAATAACTCTTTGAGCTTTCTGATGTAATAAATTATAGAAAATTCGAGGTAGGACCAGGTCTAAAAATGGAGTCTGGCTTGAGCCAGATGCTTCCAAGGGACACCAGGACCATCATCTTCACTCTATCATCGTGGACACTGGGCCATGGGTTCTGCAAATTTGAAGGATTTTAGCTGATGACCAGTGAAACATCAAGTCTTCTTACATACTAACTCATGTCCAGCAGTCACCCTGGACCCCAAATAGCTTGCATACAGAACAGGGGATGAAGATCAAATCTCAAAGCTTCCTCAGCCTGCTGTTTATTTCTTCTCACCTTACTTATCATATTCACATTTACAGCACCCCGGCTAATAGTGGACCTTGGAATTTGAGTCCTTTGCTTTTATTTTGTTTAAGGTTTGTTTATTTAAAGTCTTCTTTTTTCATTTTACATACTTCCCACTGCTCCCTCTCCTTCTCCTTCTCCCACTCCCCTCCACCTCCTCCCATCCCACCCCCACCCACTCCTCCAGGGGGTAAGGCCTCCCTTGAGTATTCAACACAGGCTGCCATACCAAGTTGGGGCAGGCCCAAACCCCTCCCCCCTGCGTCAAGACTGAGTAAGGCATGGCACCATAGGGAATGGGCTCTTAAAAAGCTAGTTCATGTGCTTGGGATGAATCCTGATCCAATTGGCAGGGCACTCACTAACAGATCAAGCTACACATCTGTCATCCCCATTCAAGGGCCCTAGTGCAGTCCCATGCAGGCTCTCCAGCTGTCAGTCCAGAGTCTGTAGGCTCCCACTAGCTTGGGTCAGCTGCCTCTGTGGTTTTTCCCATCATGATCTTGTCTCTCCCACCCCACCTCCACCACTTGCTCTTATAGTCCCTCTCCCTCCTCCCTCTCTTCAACTGAACACCAGAAGCTTGGCTAGGTGCTTAGCTCTGGGTCTGTGCATCTGCTTCTATCAGTTGCTGGATGTGGGTTCTATGATGACAATTAGGATAGTCACCGATCTGAATATAGGAGAAGGCTAGTTCAGGCATCCTCTCCACCATTGCTAGGATTCTTAGCTGAGGACATCCTTGTGGGTTCCTGAGGTTTCCCTAGCACCAGATTTCTCCCTAACCCGATAATGGCTCATTCCATCAAGATATTTCTTTCATTGTTCTCCCTCTCTGTCCCTCCCAGAACTCAGCCATCTCAAGCCCTCATGTCCTCCTCCCCTTCCCTCTACTCCCCCTTCCCAGTTTACCCAGGAGATCTTAACCCTTTCCCCTTCCTGGGGCAATCCATGCATGTCCCTCTCAGGGTCCTTCTCTTTACCTAGATTCTCTGGGGTTGTGGGTTGTAGCCTATTTATCCTTTGCTTTGCATCTAATATTCACACAGTGTTTGTTTTTCTGGGTCTGGGTTACATCACTCAGGATGATTTTTTTGTAGTTCCATCCATTTTCCCATAGGACAGAAACTGAGAGCAACAATTAATAAATGGGACCTCCTGAAACTGAGAAGCTTCTGTAAGGCAAAGCTTCTGATATGGTCAATAAGACAAAATGGTAACCTACAGAATGGGAAAAGATTTTTACCAACCCCGCATCTGACAGAGGGCTGATCTCCAAAATATATAAAGAACTCAAGAAACTAGACATCAAAATATCAAATAATTCAATTAAAAAATGTGGTGCAGATCTAAACAGAGAATTCTCAACAGAAGAATCTCAAATGGCTGGAAGACTTTTAAGAAAGTGTTCAACATCCTTAGCCATCAGGGAAATGCAAATCAAAATGACTCTGAAATACCAACTTACACCTGTCAGAATGGCTAAGATCAAAAACACTGATGACAGTCTATGTTGGAGAGGCTATGGAGCAAGGGGAGCACTCCACCACTGCTGGTGGGAGTGCAACCTGGTACAGCCACTCTGGAAATCAATATGGCGGTTTCTCAGAAAATTGGGAATCAACCTACCTCAAGACCCAGCAATACCACTCTTGGGCATATACTTAAAAGATGTCCTTTGCATTTAAACATCTCATTCTCTTTATTAGTTCTTTGAGTGTTTGATACAACATACTTTGATAATGTTTATTTCCCCTCTCAACTCTTCCCAGATCTACCCATCTTCTATACCCACCCACCTCTGTGTCCTTTTTTAAAAAATCATTTAAGATCAAATTATATTGCCTGAATATTCTTGAATGTGCGGTCTTCCACTGGAGAGTGGTCATCTTACCAGGGGCTGTACTCTTAGAGGAAACTGTCTCTCCCTCTCCCAGCATCTAACATTGCCAGTAGCTTTGTAGCTAGGGGTAAGACCATGTGCTCAACTTCCCTCTTCATTCTGGGACTTGATCTGGCTTGGGCTTGCATAGATTATGTGCATGCTATTACAACTGCTGACACCAAATGGGTTAGTCTTTGTTTTGCTGTAATAAACAAGCAAAATAAATAAAGAATAACTTTTCCTAAAAGTGTAAAAAAAAAAAAGTCTCACATTTTCTAAAAGTATGTCAAGAGAGACAATTCTTTTCCTTCGGCTTACCAGAGACATTATTTGTTACTAAAATTAGTATCTGTACTTACACTATGAAACACTATAACTTGATGTAACTCACAAATTGAAATCAGGATGACAGCCTGAAATTCCTAGTAGGTCCATTAAGTCTTCTAAACAAATGGAGCTGAATGGGATCTTGGTAAATGAGGCAGGCATGCCAGAGAGTCCACACTGGACTATCTGATGCCATTCACGCACACACAAACTGGCACAAAACTGCAAAACATGCAGGTGTATCAAAACTCTCAAGGGCCGCAATACCATCCCTAAAAGTCCCTGGGAAGAGGGAAGTGACCTGGACAGGCAGGATGCTTTTAATCCCTAAACCCCCCTCTGTGTAGCAGAGACACCAGGGCTCCTGGGCTGGCCCTCATTAGGAAAGTGCAAAGAACTGGGACAGCCCCTTGCTGAAGCACAAAGGCCCTTTGCCTCTTTTGTTGGCTCAGAGGCTTCAAAGGGCTTCAGAGTTTCAAAGGTTCCAACAGTGCATTTCCAACCAGGCAAGGATGGAGCAGTGCCCAGGGTACTGAGTAGGAAAAAAAGTGTCTCTGCCCACTCAGTCACCCCAAGCTGGTGTGATCCCCCTGTGAAGGTTAGAACACAATGTTTTATGATTTAAGCCATCAGAGGAACAGCAGAGAGATGGGTGATGAAATTCCACTTTATCCTTCACTCTCAAATCACTATTTACTACTTGGCAGCCTCTGAAAGAGTATAAACAACTATTCTTAAAGACTTACCGAAACCCACTCTCAAGCATCACACATTCAGGGCAGGCAGCATCCTTTGAAATCTGAAAAAGAGCCAGGCCATCTTAGTTGGTAGTTAAAGGAGGCAGTGATGGACAGATACATAAAAGCCAAGTTAAGTGAAAATAAAAGAGAAATGAACCATCAAGAGAGGGCATGGTAGCTCAGAAGCAAAGTCACAGAAGGACTGGGAAGAGTTTGTTCCCCTCAGCTGGTAGCCAAGTGATAGGGAAGACGTAGATACTGAGAACCCACTCTGGTTGGCTACATTCTAGCAGAGACAGATAAACCTCATTCCCCCTTTGACGTCAGGCAGACAGCAATCACTTAAAAAGGACAATTTCAAAGAGACAGCTTGGTGTCAGATGTAATTCATTTACATCCCTGCCCTGCTCCCATTGCCCAGTCCTCACTCAATAAATCAAGATTCCCAAGGCATTTTATTAATTGTGTTTATTAGTTATATTCCACAAATATTTGCTGTCTCTTTCACCTATGGCTAAGCCATTTGTAAGACACTGGAAAGATGGCTGGAACGCACTCGGGTAGATAGCCATCGACTGGATCATTCAAGTCTTATAGCAGGAACAACACGTGGCCAGCTGTAAAGAGCTCAGCCTTCAGTCCTGGACAGAGCTGGATTTGAACCCTTTTCTATATACCTCATGCCAGTCAGCTCTCGGATGCTATGACAAGATACCTACTAACTTAGCTCTGTTTTCGGCAGTCTAGTCTTCTCCACATCTCCAGACTCTTACGGATTCTTCCCATAGAGTAATCATCAGTCTCAGCAATAGTAGGGACTCCACCGCTTGGTACAGTTCTCTGCATTAGTTAGCTTCCTGTTGCTGTGCTACAACATTTGAGAGAAAGAACTTGAGAAGGAGAAAACCATTTGAGGAGGCTTGTAGCTCGAGAGGTTTCAGTCTGTGAAGAGAACACATTACTCATGATAGAGCAAAGCTGCTGAATTCTTGACAGCTTTGAGAAAGAAAGACAGACAGAGTCAGAGACAGAGGGGAGAGAGAGATGGAAATAACAGCAAGGGAGACCATAGAGAAGCAGAGACAGAGATGGAGAGAGAGAGAGAGACAGAAACATGCCCAATGCAAGTACAGGCAATAGGAGGTTATTCTATTCCCAGTACTAGGGATGTTGAGGCCCCAGGGTATTACCAGCACCGAGCAAGGGCCTTCATACCTGTTCAGTGTACTGGGTCATACCTGTGCAGTGTGCAGGGTCATACCTGTGTATAGGCTGGGTCATATCTGTGCAGTGTGCTGGGTCATACCTGCATAATGTCAAATGTGAGGCAGAGACACAGAGAGCTTTTATAACAAAGCCATTCCCACAGTGAGCCCTTGTGACCTAGGTACCTCTAACATCACATTTTCCAATGACATGCCAGGGCAATCAAATTTCAACATAGGCTTTGAAAAGGAGCGTCAAACCACAGCCGACCTCTTATTTAGAAAGCATTCAGCAAGTCCATAACTCGTGGCTGCAGCAGGATTAACAAGCATATGCCTAGTGGGGGGTAATGGTGGAATCCGCACTAACATTTACCTTCTGTGTGCTCCAGGTCGTTTCTCCCATTATTCACCCATAAGAGAACACAGCAAGCATGAAGATGTCGGCTGTTAGCTGGTGAGTACAGATCCTATAAGTACAGCTTCCCTAGGCTGAAGAAACCTCAGATCCAGAGACACACACAGGAGGTTAAAGTGGGTTCTGGCTAATGGGACATGATAGCAAATGGCAAAACCGAGAGTAGCCAGGACTGTTTCCTAACATGGGGAGCTGAATGCCTGATTCTGCACCAAACAATGAAAATTGGTGCGTGCCCCGAAACAACAGGAACATCATTTTTGCCCATATCACAGTCCTGTGAAAGTCAGCAGGTTCCCCCCCACCCCACGTGCAGTCATTTAGAGACCAAAGGCTCAAAGCCTTGCTGCTGCTCTTTCCTATGGGTCCTTAGAATCCCTTTCCCTTAGGTAAGTGGGGGCAGAGAGCAACGATCCTGCATGGGTCTTCATAAGCCAAGACTAGATGGGGTTTGTTCCACGTTGACGCTCTTCTCCAACCTCTCCCGCTTCTTTCACCTGACCTCAGTTATATGGCCACACCTACCCGCAGAGGAAGCTGACAGTGATGAATGTAGTTGTCTCCGCCGCTGAAGACTCGCAGCAGCTCAGGCCCACACAATCAAGAGCTCAGCCCTAAGCTCTGTTTTGCTCGAGATGCCTTCCTCTGGCTCTGCCTTTTCATTTCCATACCTGCCCCCATTTTGGACAGAAACGTGTCAGGGGCCTGTAACATTCAGGCCACGCTGAGTACACAGCCGTGTAAGGTGCAGAAAGCACACTCAGAAGAAGCCCCTGCCTCAATACGTGCTGAGATCCCAGCATTGTTTTTACTAAATCAACTCCGGGGAAACTGCCCCTTTATCGAACCCTAGGCAGCACAGTCTAAAGCCATCAATGGTGTGTTTCCTTGTCCTAGCAATTCCCGGTCTCTGTTTAAGAGCCTTCACGCTGTGGACTGCTATGCCTGTTCTCAGGCCCACCACTGTCTTTGTTCCCAGCATTTGCAGAGTCTTAGAGAAGGGAGATTGCTTCTTCATAACTATAATTTTGCTCCGGTTATAAATCATAATGTAAATCTCTGATGCTCAGGATATATGATAACAGTCGGAGAACTGCTGCTTTAGAGAGACAAGCCTGGACACGTTATTTTGCTCCTTTGTGGAGAAACCCATTACATCCTGCTCTCAGTCCACACTGATGTATATAGGAGTGATGGGCATCCAAGCATCTAGGAGACAAAGTGAGCTGTCATCCTGATGTATGTGGAAGTTCTCTGAAGTGTAACAGGTATCCGAGAACACAGGAGAGAAAAGGTAAACTGATCTCCAAGTTCCCATATGGTCCTGTCCACTGGGGGCACCCAGAGAGGAAATCTAGAGTTTATAGGAGGCTCAGAGTTGTGAGCACCTCTGAAGTCAATTCAAGATCAGGGAGTGTGATGCTGTTCATTTTTCTCTATTCAGAAGCAGAAGACTCAGGAGCAACTCCACATCTTATATACAGTGGCAATTAATGAACAGCCATAGGAAAGTGCTTTCTTAATGAGAGACAAGACCTACTTTCTACCAATGCTTGAAGAAGGTCCAGATGCTGAATGGCATCTGCTTACTATGAACAGTATAGCAAAGAGAGGGCAAGCAAACTGGAGAGTGGGCTCACTGATGCTCTATTATGCCCCGTTCATGGTGTGTGAAAGGAGAGCCACTGAGTTTTATCAGTTAGTTCACCCATTCTCACAACCCGATAGGGTGTTGCTGTCCTGACTGCTTCATGTGCTACGACCAACTGTGACTATTCCATGAAAATGTACCTGTAAGTGTTAGCTTCCCCTCCTAAATGTCTGCACTAAACCACAATTTAATACTGGATTTTCATCATCTATATGAGAAATATCTATAGAAAAGCATCCTTTGCAGACTGTTATTGAAGATACTGCCCACTTTTTGGTTTCAGAACATATATTCTTATGATTAACATAAACTCTGGGAGGAAACTTAATCTTTTTGAAAGATGAGGGTTTCCCCTATTATTAGGATAAGAGTTCTATCTAATTTTATTTATTTCCTTCTCCTTTCTTTGGGTTGCTATCAGGAACGTGGGCTTAACTGCCTCCTTAATCACTGTCACTGACTCACCTTGCTTTATCTCCATATTTCTTTATCTTGTTTCTATTAACATCCCCAACAAAGAAGTGCTCCTCTGTGGAGAGATTCGCCTCATCGATCCTGGTAGACAGCCAAGGTCTCAGGGTCTCAGGGGTGGTGCTTGTGTTTCAGAAGGTCATCTAAATCCAAGTGGAGAAGCATGATCCTCTCAGTGAAGCTCTTGGAGACCCGGTGCCTGTCTCTTTTCTGCATGTGATGTTTGAACTGATTTTCCTCTTGATTTTAATCTCCATATGGGAATAAACTAATTTTTATTTCAAGATACTAAGATTTCCTTTGGAAGAAGAAAACTTATAAATTATAAATGGCTATGAATTATAAATATTTGGCCTCAAGATTTCAGCAACCATGTTCTCTCCCTAGGACAAGCATTAGAGCCATCACCAAACTGGAGTGGCTATGGAGGAGTGCCAACCTGCAGTAAGATGCTGTCAATGTCATAGACAAATCATTTGTACTTCAGATGGATGGTACTTGGCATCGGTGACCTGAGCAAGCACGGAGAGAAAGCAAAGAAATTGTAATTATTTTTAACTTTCTCCTCTGGAAAGGAAGCAGACACTGGGTTTAGTTCCCTTCAAATGGAGCAAACACAGACATCTTCTGAGACACATCGAGGAAGAATGTGGACCACAGCTGAATTCACTTCAGCCCATGCAATCTGCAGATGCTTCTGAGCACTGTGTCGACTCCTGCGGCTAGATGGAATGGTTACAGCATCCCCACGTTTAGAAAACCTCTTTCTCTGGTTTAATCTCAAATTCCTTGACTCTGAGCCAGATTTGTTCAAGACTACAGTTGTGTGGGGATGAGAAAGCTGCTGCTTGAGAGGAAGAGACAAGCACTGTGGATGAGGAGCCGGAGAAGGAAATCGTTTTCACTGCAAGTGTCTGAGAGGAGCACAGAGGGCAGGTGTTTTATGTTAGACAACATGGAGAATCATGGGAAATGGAAGCTTCGGCCGCATTTTTAAAAAGTGTGCATGCACAGGCTGCAGAAAAGTGCCACAAGTTGGAAGTTCAGCATTGTGTCTAGAAAGGCCTATGGAAATATCCAGTGTGGATTAAAGACTGGAAAGCTGGTATGATGTAATGAAGCCAAGAAGCTGTTTAAAAAAAAAAAAAGTCAAGCAAGAGACAAGGTGAGGTCTAAAGTCTTGAACTAGGGTCAAGATGGTTGCTTGAGTTCAAATGGAAGGAAGGACTGGGATTTATTGAGCTCGACCTTTGCCTGTTTACCATTCATGACCAGCCTGACATTGGGCAGGCTTATTCCAGGTCCACAGATAAGCAGAGAGACATTACTTTAAAAAATGCCGTCAGCTAGGACAGACAGCCAGGATCTTAATTCAGCACCTTCCAGCTCCAAACCACGATCTTCGATCTTCCCATCTGGACTTCAGCTTTTCTGAGGATCAAATGAGGAAAAACAGGACTTGTTTCCTTTTCACAAAGAAAAAGACAACTTCTGGAGACTTTAGGCATTTTACTTTCAACTTAAGAACTGAAATGATATTAGATGAAGATATAAAAAAAAAAGACAAGGAAAATTTGTGGAAGGAATTACAGAAAACTCAACTTTCATTGAGACCTTTATTCCTAGAAGCTTCTTATAAACACTTGTCTTTCATTATCACTTTGAACATCTTATCTAGTCAATGTGGTTGACTGCCATCCTCATTCAGCAGAAGCTTATTGGAAAAAACGAGGACACTCCCTTAACTGGACCCTGAGTGGGGGACTCTACACACAGCTCCGTGTCGGGCGGTGGGAGGGGGGACACTGTGCACACAGTGGGGTATCAATGTGTCAAATGCAGATACACACACAGTCCTTCTGTCAAACTACCCACTTGTACCCCCATTCCACCCCCTCTCCCACCCATCCCCTTCTCCACCCATCCCCATGGTCAAGGATAAGATCAGGAAGTGACTCTAAGGAACAGGATTGGGAGGGAGGAAAAGCCAGGGAGGCAACAGAGAAAGCCAGTACAAACTGTGTAAGAGACTTGATCTCTGAGTAGACAAAGGCCTGCAGTCCTCCCAGGTCTCTGAGGAGGAAAAGGGACAGGGTAAGGTGTTATTTAATAACTGGCCTCTGTCCCTAGTGGTTGAAGGTTTCTGGCACCTGGCTAACTCCTCGGCTGCAAGTCCACACGTGCATCAGAACGTCAAACAGATTCCTATGTGTTTCATATGGTGATGACAGCAAAAAGCAAGAGACACATACGGGGAGGGAAAAGGTCAAGGAGTTGCCACACTCATGGTGAGCGTGGGGGGGTGGAGGTGGGGTAGAGAGGGGAGAGCACAAGCCTGAGGCGACTTAAAGAGCACAAGGTGGTACCAGCAGCAGCTGCCAACATAGAGTTTGAAGTGAGTGGTCTGACTGCTCTGGAGAGGGATGTTGGGAAAGGTCACACAGTCTGCCCCAGAGAAGGCTGTGGGAGCAGCCCACCCAGCCTTTCTAAGTGATGATGGCAATGCTAGTCTGGGACTACAGTTAGAGAATTATTCACCCTGCCAGGGCTTTCAATCTGCAAAAGAAAGAGTCATCACTATCAAGCAAACTGTGTAAGAGACAAGCTGGGTGGTGGTGGCACACACCTTTAATCCCAGCACTGGGGAGACAGAGCCAGGTGGATCTCTTTGAGTTCGAGGCCAGCCTGGGCTACCAAGTGAGTTCCAGGAAAGGTGCAAAGGTACACAGAGAAACCCTGTCTCGAAAAACCAGAGAGAGAGAGAGAGACAGAGACAGAGACAAGACAGACACAGAGAGACAGAGACAGAGAGACAGAGAGAGAATAAGTCCAGTTTGGCTCTATATGGAAAAAGAAATGTGATGGGCAGTCATGCTTCTCAGCAAACAGTTTTGAAACTGGGAGATCACAGAAATCTAAGAGACTGGGAACATGATGAAGCTTAACTTCAGAGCACGGGAGCATGAGAGTGAAATCACAGGAGCTGTTACAGCTCAATCTTTGTGGCTAGAGTGTCCTGGATACGCTCTCATTTTTCTTTCTTTGTTTTTGTTTTTGCCTGTTTGGGGATTTGATTTTCCTACATTTGATGAATCCTTGGTAAAAACAAGACTGAAAAAAAGTACCTTCCTACTTCCAGAGAGATTGCGGTCTAATGAGGATGAGAAATAAGAAAACAATAAAATGTAAAACCATCTGGTAAACTTTTAGAGAAAATAAAACTGTAATAACGTAGGACAGGAAGCAAAGCTTTGCGTCAGAAAACTGACAAAGACCTTCATAAAGTGGTGTAATTAAACTGACATGAAGGATAGAGGGGTCTGGCAAACAAAGGAGAGAAGAAAGAACTTTCTAGGCAGAGAGAGCTCCAAGTAAGAAATCACAAAGGGACTGGAAGATTTGGAGGGCATTGCACCCAACCTCCTTGGAGGCTACCACCCACAAACCTGCCCGAGGCATTGACTGAACTAGTCTGTTAAGGTTTTCATGTGTCAGCTGAAGGATTGAACTTTGTCTCATAAATCACAGAGGGATGGGGAGAGTTAGGACAAACTTTGGCACAGGTAGGCTTATTTTGAAGATTTGAGGTCTAGGAAAACTTGTAGATGAAATAAAAAAAAACTGGCTGAGAAAATAAAGCATTAAAGTTTTGGGAAGGAAAGCCGAAAGAGACCAACACAGCCAGGAGACTCTTCTGCTAACGAGGGTGGACTAAGACCTAAAGAGCTGAACAGAGCCGGAAGTGGTGGTAATGCCGGATATGCCAGAGGCTGAAGCAGGAGAGCTACACATTCCAGGATAACCTGAGCAACTTAGTGAAGACTTTGTCTCAGAGTTAAAATAATGGGCGGAAAATGAGCTTAGTGGTAGAGCACTTGCCTAACAGAAGGTCCTGTGTCAAGTGCTGAGAAAAAAGTCAGCATCAGAAACCAACATTCCAAGGGGCTATGGATATAGTACATGGGACAGAGGAGTTGATTTATCTGAAAGTCCTTCTCTTGAACGTGTGAGCCCCTCGTCTGGCTGCTAATGCTCTCTGACCTTCCCATAATGCTTAGAGTTTGTTTTGTTATTTAGCATCATTCTACATATTGATATCTCAGGGAGTCTAAGGTAAGGCCTAGTGCTCTTCATACTGGTATAGATAGAATAACAAATGTCTCAAGTTCACAGAAGTTTGTAGATTCTTCTAAATATGCACTGGGGCCCTCCAAGCCTTCCCTGCCTCCCAACTTCCTAGCCACAGAATCTCTTTTTTACAGTCTGTCTTAGAGTTTGTGTTCCATTGAGCACACCCTGGAAATGCCAAGTTAGGGGCACCCTCTTCGACAGTAAGTAACATAGCAGATACGAAAAGGTAGGAAAGCTTCTTTCTACAAGGAGGCCATGTGGAATAGTGGATGCACGTGCCTTCGGGGGTGGCCAGATCTGAAACAGAAGGCTCTTTCTGCATTAAACCTGTCCCTGATTTATTGAAAATAGGTCAGCATTGGTTTTAGCATGCTCACCTGTGAATACGAAACAATGACCAATGACGCTGACTTTGCAGGCATGTAGAGGACTCACTGGGATAAGCATGGTCTGTTTACACTGGGAGCTCCTGCATTTTAATGCAGGCCAGTGCCACTTCTCTTGTTCTGACACATGGCCTGTATTGTGCACTGGTGCTTTGACTCTGCACCGGTTGCTTCACAATCTTCACATTGTGGTACTTCTGCCCTTGCCCATCATTGGTGCTGGCTGCTGTGGTCTGACTTTGGCTTTCTGTCAAGAATGGTCAGCTTACTGGAAGGAGGCCAAATGGCCTATGGAGTGGTGGATCTAGACACCATATAGTGTGGTTTCCAGGGTCAGGTATTATTGCAGTTAGAGAGTTTGCTCTCGCAGAAGCTCAAACCACAGCTGGAATCTGGGGGGTGTGAACCACAAGTTGTTTCTGTTCAACTCCACGGCTCCAGATCCAGTTTCCATTTTGCTCAACAGAGTAACACATACGCTAAATGAGAAGGTGCTCAGAAAAAGACAACTGTTGTGACCTCATCAGGCTGCAGTTGAAAATAATTAACATGCTATCAGCATGGGTCCTCTGGCAGGAAGGTAGATGTCTATGTCAGCCTAATTGAAACACCAAACTTGGCCTAGATGGATTCTGTTCTCGGTTATAACTATCTAAGCCGGGGCTGGAGAGATGGCTCAGCAGTTAAGAGCACTGGCTGCTCTTGTAGAGGACCGTGATTCAATTCCCAATACTCATGTGGAGACTCACAACCATCTGTAATTCTGGCTCCAGGAGATCCCTTACCCTCTTCTGATATCTGTAGGCTCCTGCACACACACATTACATATACATACACTTAGGCACATACACATAAAATATTCTTAAATTAATCTAAGCCAGTGAGCTTTTACTGAAACATAATATAATATCAGTAGCTGACATCATCTTCTACTCAAATAGGAACAGCTCTTTTTTCTGTTTTTTTGGGGTTGTTTGTTTGTTTGTTTGTTTTGGTTTTGTTTTTTCCCCCAGAGTCTTATTTTGTAACCTAGGCTAACCTAGAACTTGTGATAATATCCCTGGGTGCTGAGATTACAGACATAAGCCACTGTGCTGGCCTTCAAATGTCACTATCTAATATCAGCTTTTACTCAAATTTCTGATAACCCAAAGTAATGTGGATTCTTTAGTGTGATGACATTATCATTGGTTATCAATATGAACAAATTTTAAACATGTGCCTTTTCATTTCTCTGCTTAAGAACTTCCATGGTGACCTATTGTTTTCTGAATTAACAACATTCTGCTTACTGTGCTATGTAAGACTCCCCATGGGCACCGCGAAGGGAAGGAGAAGTAAATCTTGTTTTAGAACAGTGCTTTTTAAACTTTAATACACACATGGATGACCTGGCATCCTTGGTTCTTACTCAGTTGTTCAGAACAAGGTCATGGCAAGATTTCCATCGAGGAGGAAGTAAGGAAGAGCTATGAGCATTAGACCCTAGTGGGGTAGAAACAAGTCAGTGAAAGGCTTCAGTGGGAAACAGAGCATGTGACATGGAGCCCAGGAGAGATCTCCATAGCAGTTTTTGTTCAAATGCAATACTCAAATAAATCCAGGGGCGTTGAATATTCCACTTCTTGTTGTGGTTTTCATTCTTCATCTGCCCAGCTGCTTTACAACAAGCATGCTGGGTTCCTGGGACTAAGAGTCTAACCACGTTCTCCACAATAGTAGGACTATGCTCTGGAAGGGGCAGTATGTGCTTTGATTTTCCCACACTTGATGAAAGAAGGTCTTCATTTCTGTATTGAAATTGGAGTGATAGTAAGTAAGAGCTTGGCCATGAGTTACAAAGCTCAGTAAAAAAAAAAGCCCCGTGGACTTGGTGTAAGATTCCAGAATCCTAATGCATTCTGAGGATGGCTTACTGAAGCCAACACTGAAGGTGAGTAGGTGATCAGTTACCCTGTGTGAATCATAGTGCCTCAGATCAAAAGCACTGAGTCTTCCCAACTGAACTGACATCACATGACATAACACTAAAACCTTCCTCAGGTCATTAGATTTAGCCAGACCTTTATATAAGTGTAAACATGGCTATGTTTGTTATTTATTATTGAATGTTGACTACTTCGCTTCTCTTTGTAGTTTTGAGAGTCTGAGGCTCAGATTACAGAAGACTCGTGTCCATGACTGGAGGTGATTTTGAGCATTAAGGATGAATCTGAAGTGTTCTTATTTGGTGTTCAGAGAGCAAACTGTTCTGAAATGTTGGAGTTCCTGGCACCATTGTTCCTTCTGGGTTTTGCTCAGCTCTTTAATTGAGTCATTTTCATGTTAATCAAGTCATGGCTTGAGGCTGTGCTGCCACCCAACAGGAGCTAGAATTGATCTCACGTTGCTTTCTACATAGCTGATCTCCATTCTAAAATTCAGTCCCTGGTTTGTTTTCTTCCTGGCTACTGTGAAGGTAAGACATTAACAAGTTTATTGTTAAATCAACCAGGTTAAATTGTTACTTGCTTACCTCCTTCAGTGTGAGTCAAAAGTTAATAAAATGGGACTGTTTTCTTGCCGAATGCTTTGGTTGTAATATTTAACTTCTGGGGCCAGGTCCATGAAGAAATTTACCCCATTATGTGCCATTAAATATGTATGGCTGCTTTGAGTGTTGGCCTTCATCATCACGGTTCTAAATGAAGCTGTGTGTAAAAGTCTAGCTCTTCAGCTACTTACTACATTCTTGATTAGTGGGCATCTAGGGTGTGCCTGGGAGAATCCATCCTTTAAAACAAGCCCCACACCCTTATGTTACTAACATCTAGCTCACGGAGTGAAACTTTGTCAGGACAGTTTTGGGATTACAACCTCAAATAATCAAATGGTTCCCGCTGACTGAAAAATGGAAGGACCTATTTCTTCGGAACTATAAAGTTCTGAAATGTGTTCTGGGGAACATCTGCATCCCAGTCTCCTGTGAAGCTTGCTTACAATCCCGATTCTTGGACCATATGCTTAGACTTACTGACTCTAGAATCCAAGATCTCAGATTCTCTGCTTTTACCACAGTGCCCAAGGGGTTTCCTTGCACAGTGACATTTCAGAATTCCTATCTAGACAAATGAGAAACCAACCACTAAGGTGAATAATCTGCCTAGTTCTATGACTATGTTCAATCCTGATCTGTAGAGAGTATGATTCTACAAAATGATTCTAAGAACTCATCCAGCAGCACTGATGACTGACTGAGGCTGGAGGCTCAGCCAGAAGCAGCCAGTGCTCTGGATACTGGAATTTCACTGATGTTTCAGGCACTTCCTCCATGTATCCAAATGGCTGGTGCTACACAAGGGACCTCAGCCACCAAATCATCACAGTCTCAACTGATCGTTATAGCCTTTTATTTCTGCTGCTGAACACATGTTCTAACATCGAACCACCCCTTAGGTTACATAATTTAAATGCTTGGGTTCCATAACTAGGATGTTGACCATAAGGAAGACAATTCGATCGATCTGGTTGTATACAAGAGGACTGACATGTACTGAAGTGGCTAATGACCAAAGGTGGAGAAGAAGAAAATAGATCCGAGTCAGGTCTGACAGTGTAGGGAAGGAAGTCAAGAGAGTGGTGGAAAACAGGTCTTCCGGCTCAGAGACAGGTAGAAATGGAGCATGAGTGCCGAAGGAAAGAAACTACTCTTAGCTTTTACGAGCAGTTCTCCTTACTGACACCTGAAACATTCACAGACTGGAGCATATTTGTAAAACACATTCCTTTTTGATGAGATGCATATTTGGTGAGGATGTGTTGGAGGTGTGAAAGACAGAGGAAAAGGTGGAGAATGGGAATCTACACACGGGAGAGAGAAAACGAACTGGAGACAAGAGATGCGTGGATGTGCACCACCACAGCCTCAGTTCTCACTAGAGTGAGCGCACAGCACAGCGTGGCACGCTCACACTTACCCCTTTCTAGTTCCTCAGAAGTGAATGCTGATGATTTCCCCGTCTGGGTCAGCAATTCCCCTTGCCCATCCTGGGATAACGGATACCCAGGCAGATCAGGTGGCTCCAGTTCACTTGTTAGGCTCTGCACCTTTTTCTAGATTTTGCAGAGGTTAATCTTGGGGGGGGGGAGGCCTTAAATTCACATTTTAGGAACAAATACCTATTCTATTTGCATGGTGAATTTTCCACCATATTACTAGATGATGACTGTTCAGTGTTTTTCTTTTATCGGTGACAGCCAGATTTTTAGCTTACCAGTCATTTACTTTACTTCCATATAATTGCTATCATTGTTAACTTTCTGGCAAAAGCTGCAAAATAACAAATATGTATTATAACAACATGCTTGACAATAGAAATATTATACCTCTTTCACCTGCAGATGGGAGAAAACAGTAAAGTGAGTTCACTCAGCTAGGCTTGACAGCACAGAACCTTTAAAAGCCCAGGCACGTGAATCAGTGCTCGGTGTCATGGTGAGACAGCTTTACCAGGCAGCTGTCTTGGCCAGGCAGCTTCTTCTCAATCAAAACATTCAAGCCCTGGACACATTTTTAAACTGCCAAGAGGACACACAAGGATGTCTGTATTTCTCAAATAGCCTTTGTTTAGCCAGAAGACTCTGATGTCTGTATTTGTTGTGATGATTTTATTAGTTGGCCAACAGTCACTTGCCAGCAGCCCCTGCATGTCTTCATTGCTCTATATGGTGGTCAGCATAGGCCATGCTCTTCCGTGGTTGTAAACATTCTACCCTCCCAAGCAGCATGAATATAGCAACTGTTTGTCCCCTGCTTATATAGAGTCTATGCTATCCAGTCTATTGTGTGGTCTCTAAGATTGTCCCATATGGAAATAGTTCTCAAGAGGAGTTTGAAGGATACATTTGGCTAATTCTAACTTGTATCCGTAGTTTGTCAACCGGAATCCAGTACACAGCTTTAATGCCTGAATGTCTGGGAAGCAGAAGGATGTGACTGGAGAGCCACAACCATCTCTAAACACTGTCTAGCGATGAGAAAGGACACAATGATTGAGAGTAACTCTTGGCCCTATGGAGATTTAAAGCTATTAGGGTAGTAGAAAGGAAGGAAACTGGCAATCACCAAATACCTCTCAAATTCATTTTTATAAAGGGAGATTTTGTGATTCACCCAGCAATTATTGAACAGCCACTGTTTCCTAAGGCCCAACCCATGTGTTGTGTGTCAAACACATATAATTCTCTCTTTTCAAGGAAGAACAACGACTAACAGAAGTGCATAGCCACTCGGACACAGCAATGAACACAATAGAAATGTTACCTTCCTAGATTCGCTGTGATGATGTTCCCTAGCCTGGGTGGCTTCAAGCAGCAAAGTTATTCCATCACAGTTCTGGAGGTTAGAAGTCTGAAAACACTGCCAGCGAAATCACATTCCCTCTGGGCAGACTCTTGTCTTGCCTTGTGCTCAATTCTAGTGTAGCCATTAGTCCTTGGCTGGAGGATATAAACTCCCACATCTGCTTATCTTTAACTCTGTGTGTCTCATGTGGCATTTTTCTCTTCTAAAGATAAGTCATACTGGATTAAGGCCTACTATTGTGACATCACCTTAGTCTCATTATACATGCAAAGAACCTCTTTCCAAAGAAGGTCACATTGGCAGGTATTATGGACTAGGGCCTCAAAATCTGTTAGCAGAGTATAACTGCACCCATAAAAGAAATGATTTCAGGATGTTAGGAAAATTCACAGGAACAATATTCAGGCAAGATAAATCTAGGGAGATAGTGTCTAAGCTAAGTCTTCTACACCAGCAGTGAATAAGTGAAGTAAAAACTTGGAAATAGATATTCCAGACAGTCACCAGCAAGCACAAGGGCCCAATATGCATCAACGTTCTAGGTAGGTATAATGGCTCAACTGTGTGTCAGCTTGGCTGGACTACAGGTTACCCAGAAAGCAGATCAAACAATATCTCTGAGTATGTCTATGAGGATGATTTTAGAAGGGACTAAATTGCAATAGCGCATTGTAATAGTGCACAGTGAGACAAAGACCTACCTAGAGCATGAATGTAGGAGGGGCACTGTCTAATCCCTTACAATTCCAAATAGAACAGTTTTTGTTTGTCCTCTGCTGGAGACTTCCATCCATTTCTGTACAAAAACCCTGGAGCTCCTAGTTGTTGGCTTTTTAGGTCTTGCACAGATCAACTGACATCCTCAACTCCTCCCAGTTCTCAGGACTTTGCCCAAGTTCTCAGGCCTTTGATATTCTACTGAATCCACAACATCTGTGTTTCTGAGGCCCCAGAGCTGGGCCTCATTGTACTTTCCTTATACTCAGGCTAGAAGATGGCATGTGGTAGAATTTCATTGCCTCTGCAACTTTGAGAGCTGATTCCCACAATACAACATTTAAAAGATTTAGCAACCCTACCAGGGCAGAAGTTACTGAAAGGATATAGGGGTACTGCTGTGACAAATCTGACCATATTTTGTGGGGGAAGGCTGTAAAAGGACTTTGGAACTTTGGGCTAGAAAGTCATTGAATGCTGAGAGTTCAGTGGGATGTTCTTTGTAGGAGCTTGAAAGATAAGAATGTTAGAGCAGTGAGGATGATGGAGGCCTGGCTTGTGAAGTTTCAGAGGAAAACAGACTCTACTGGGTCTTTTGTGTGAAGGATCTGTGGTTCTGGTCAGCTGGAGCTGAAGAATCAGCTGCGATTAACAACAGATCAGAACCATTAAAGTAAATCCTTTGTTTTAGCGAATAATAGATGTTGATCAGCTGGGACTGAAGAATCAGCTGTGATTAAGAGACCAGCATCATTGAGGTGAAGCCTTCTGGGAAGTGTTTCCTTGAGAATTAGCACATGCATGCTGTGTTCCAAAGTTGGCCAAGGTTATACTTTGTGCTGGCAGCCAAACTTGGGAGCATAAGAGTTACCCAGGTGCTGCTGGTTTTGAAGGTGTGAAGGGGTCATAAAGAACAGCTGAAGCTTGACAATCTGGCAGGGCTGGAGTCCCTGAAGAGAGCCCAGGAGAGGCTATTGGTGAAAGTATAGCCCCGTTGCAGAAAGAATCCCTAGTAGTTTAGAGATGCCCATACCAGAAGGTGACCACCAAGAACAACAACAGCCTTGGTGGAGTGAAGCCAGCCTGAGCCTAGAAGATAATCTGTGTGTGCTGCAAGAGGGTGCGCCAGAGAAGTGATCCAAGCCCTTTGGAGGAGCCCAAAAGACAGTAAGTGAATGCCAGATAATTGGACATTAAGTTTGGGAGTTTGGTTTTGCTTTGTTCAGATTATTACTGTGCCCTGGTTCTCATCTTTTGAAATAAGAAAGTATTTAACTTATTGTTTTTTTTAATCTGTAAGAGCTCACAGTTGAGAGACTGGTTTTTTTTTTTTTTTTAAGAGATTTTTAGGTTCTAAAAGAGATTTTGCATTTTTAAAGAGACTGAATTTTAAAGTGTTTAAATGTGTAAAGACTGTTGGACTTTTAAAGTTTGTAAACTGTTTTATATTGTGATGTTGATGTTAGTGTGTGATCTTGGAATGAAGAAGAAAGGCAGGGTTATGGCTTAACAATGATACGTTTATGTGTCACGTTGACAAAGGGTCAGTTGTTCTGTCCAGTTTTATGTCAACGTGACAAAAGCTGGAGTCTTTTGAAATGAGGGAAATTCAGTTGAGAAAATGCCTCCATAATATCAAGCTGTAGGGCATTTTCTTAATTAGTGATTGATAGGGGAGGACCCAGTTGACTATGGGTGGTGTCATCTCTGGGCTGGTGGTCCTAGGTTCTATAAGGAAGCAGGCTGAAGAAGCCATGGGGAGCAAGCCAGTAAGCTGCACCCCAGGTTCCTGTCCTGCTTGAGTTCCTGCCTGACTTCCTTCAGTGGTGAACAGTGAAGTGGCTCTGTGAGCCAAATGAAGCCTCTCCTCCCTGAGTTACTCTGGTCATAGTCACAGTGCTAGTAGCCCTCACTAGGACAGCTGTTAACGGACTGTATGACCATGGTCACTCACTCATCTTCCCCAGGCCTTGGCTTCTTCAGTCCAACCGAGTGCCAAGATTAGGCTCTCTTTAATGAGACTTTCAGCCCTGTTGTCCTAAAATAGTCTTTTCTTACAGTGTGATTAGTGTTATTCCAGAAATGCAGACTCACCAAAAAGATCTGGGTTGTGACCATGCTTACACATCTTTGAAATGACTCGGTGATCTTTTAATTCAATTAGCCGGACCTTCAGAGGTTTTTCAGTGTTGATGTGAGTGGAAGCGCAACTAAGCTTAGGTGCCCATTCTTTATTCATCTTTAACTAATTCTTTTGGTCCCTGTTGGAGGTAGGTACCTGGTTCGGTTTATCTCATAAGACCTAAATATGTTTAATCAGGGACTTTAGAGGTTCTTCATCTTTTAAAAAAGTTTTTGTTGTTGTTGTTTTGATACAGAGTTTCTCTACATAGCACAGACTAGCCACAATCTTATAATCCTCTAGCCTCGGTAGCCATGTGCTAGGATTACATGTGTGTACAACCATCTTCTGCTAGGTTCCTCAACTTTAATGTACTTAAGATACTTTGAATATGCAGGGGGAAATGCAGATTCCTGGACTTTCACCTCAGGGGGATCAGACTCTGCAGGCCCATGGTGGCACCCAGGTCTCTGCACTTCAGAAAGTTAAAGAAGGACCTTCCAGAGGGATCCGTTTACCAGTGTGTAAGAAATGGTATCTTAGTGAGAAAAGACATTGTTGAAAAACACTGTCAATACCGTGAATGACTCGTGATTTCTAAAAGCATGAGTTTAATTGCAAGGGTTGTGTGTGTTGATACTGCAATGACAGACCGAACTACTACATACGTACTCTGAAGTGAGCGACAGCACTCTGCGGGCACGTTGGGAATAGGCAGAGCTTGGTGGCTACCCACACTGCACCTTCCTGGCTCCAGGGTGCTGTTCTGATAGGAGTTGTCACTTGTCAGCAGGTTTCTGCTCTCCACAGACTGAGGTCAACTCTTCCTCAAGTGTCCGGGCCTCCTCCAGGCTAGGGATTGGGATCCCCAGTGTCCTATGAGAAGATTCACTTTTTACTTGAAATACATAATAAGCAGGCTCCTGTTTCTAGAGAGTCAGCAGTTCACAAACAGTTTGCCATTCACAGTAAGCACTTTTTGATTGAATCCACTTACACCTCAATTGACCCAGCCACCTGACAGCATACAAACATAAAAACTCACCACCTTGGAGACCTAACTTGATTGTCTGCTCTTCCCTGCACCGCAGCCCCCATCCCCCACCCCACCTCCCCATACCAGATAGTCTTCATCCTGTATGCAGAATACTTTCAATAGGATTAGAGGGCGTGGGGCAGGCAGTTGGCTAAAATGCAATTTCCTGCTGTTTGCTTTAAGAAATTCTGATGTGGGCTTGCACTAAGAAGCTGAGAAATTAAATGGACACCCCAAAGTATGGTGATGCTAATGACCAATGGGTGAACCGCTACCCACCCCTCTAGCGCTTCCTGTAGACATGTTCTTGGCCAGACCATGGATATTCATGTCTGTCCTTTTGAGTCTGGGTTACCTCACTCAGGATGATATTTTCAAGTTCCATCTATTTGCCTGCAAATTCCATGATATCATTGTTTTCTACTGCTGAGTACTCCACTGTGTATATGTGCCACATTTTCTTTATCCATTCTTCAGTTGAGGGGCATCTAGGTTGTTTACAGGTCCTGGCTATTACAAATAAAGCTGCTATGAACATAGTTGAGCATGTGTCCTTGTGGTAAGATTGAGCATTCCTTGGGTGTATGCCCAAGAGTGGTATAGCTGAGTCTTGAGGAAGACTTATTCCCAATTTTCTGAGAAACCTCCGTACTGATTTCCAAAGTGGCTGCACTCATTTGCATTCCCATCAACAGTGGAGGAGTGTTCCCTTGGCTCCACATCCTCTCCAACATAAGCTGTCTTCAGTGTGGAATTCATTTCTGGAAACCTTTATTCCATTTACTCTGCTGAGAGGTCCATCCCGTCCCAATCCGAGCAGAAGAACTGGGATTTTAATTTAACCCTCTCTCATCTGGAACACTCTGAACTCTGTTTCCCACATTGCTTTGCTACTACTCCGTGTTCCTGTTGTGTTTTCTAAGTCACTCATCATAAGGACATACGGATAGTTATTTACATGGCTGTTTCTAATGTGAGCTCCTGGAAGGCAGAGCCCTGCTATCTTTGTTCCCTCGGTGCCCAACACGGTGTCTGGCATGGTAGATACACATGAATTGTATAAAAATTCATTGATTCTATGAAACCAGAAAAGATCCAGCCACAGGTAGGTGGCACGTGAGCACAAGTCACGCTTGTTTTCTTTGGGTGTTCTAAAATATAAGTTAGACGGTCAGCATTTTCCAAACAACATAAGTGTATGTTGGAGATGAAATCTTAAGGTCAAGAGGCCCTGAATAAGGGTTCTTGTGTAAATAATTGTCTCTACTTTTATTACAGAGGCAGGGGCTGGGACCTGACTACACATTGGGCAGCTCTTCATTTCAGTTTTTGCCTTGTTTGTTTGTTTGTTTGTTGTCCATCTGGAGCTTTCTGGAAAGCAGCAGCACCATGGGCACAGGCATGCTGTCATACACCAGGCATCTATTAAGGGGAGATGAAAAGAATATTAGATTCGGCCAGGCCTAAGACAGGCAGGTGAGTATGGGATTCGGATGGGGGTGGACACCTTCTTGCTAGTGGGGGTAACTTGTGGCTGGGAGAGGACATAGTGTGGTGGATTGTACCTCAGATTAGCCTTCCCTCTTTCACTCCAGTCAGCTGCAGTGACCTCATAGCATTACACAGAAAGCTTTCAGAACGGGAACGCAAATGCTGCTCTTGAAAATAATCCAGCTTAATCTGCACTCAGCTTCCCTCCTCTTCCCTAAATGGTCTGAAATTCACCTCAATTTATACCAGGATGAGCTGCCTCCAGGTCTGTCCTTCAGGAAATATTTCATAAAGACAGTGCTTTATGGCCTCATCATGACTCTACTGTAGACCAGGCAGGCACCACAAGCTGTCTTAATGTTAGAGACGAGGACACTGAACATGCTGCCTACCCCCAGAGGTATAGGTGAATGATGACCTCCCCTCTGCCATGCTGAAACACAGATTTCGGTGTGGAGAGGTGCACACCCTGTTTTCCCTCCTAGACAAAAAGTACGAAGATAAGAAAACAGAAACTTCGTGTCCAGTTCAGCTATTTCTACATAGCTGATATAAGGAGAGCTGTTGGTGGCAGATGTGAGGACAGTGAAGCCAGAAAGGGGGCTTTGATCCAGAGCTAATGGTGAGTCCACTGTGGGAAAAATCGGTAGATGATTGTGGAAGTCTTCTTCACTAGCAGCAGCCTTTGCTAGAAAGCACCAATCACCACAACACAGCAAGAACAGCCCCTCTTTTCTTCGGGTCATGGGGATTAAAGCTATTCCATGATGGGCAGAAATGATTTTTTAAGAGCACTGTTTATAGTCTATCTCTAGCTACCATGCTGAGAACAAGGCCAGCATTCTCCTCCAGACCTCTGGTGCTGATTCTTAGGCACCAGTGAATACAACTCCAGCCTTCTGGAAGGAATTGGTTAGACTGCCAGCTTCAGACCATACAGGGCTTGGATAATAGTGGGCTTCTGAGTTCCAGTAGATGACTTTAAAAGTAGTCAGTACAGGGGCCAGGGATGTGGCATTTGCCGTGAAACCATGAAGGTCAGAGTTGAGGTTCCCAGAAAACTATATAAATGCCAAGTAAGTGAGCACATGCACCCAGGCACATGCAAACATACACATGAACATGAACACCACAAACACATGAACAAACATGAACACTACAAACACATGAACACACACACACACACACAATGGAGAAAGAAAACAAATCAGTGCACATTGATAAATTCCTGATCATACCAGAACCTGCTATGCCTTTCATGTAGCACGTAAGTGTCATGGGGTGTGTGGTAGCCTGTTTACACTTCAGCAGCACTCAAGTGTGAAAGCTGAAGAAAACAGCCAAGATGAAGGGATGGCAGAGCTCAGTGGAATGGCCAGAAGTCAGGGCAGTGAACTGACCACTTCCTAAATACCTACAGATTGCTAACAGCACTATGTATCCTTTCTTTTAAAAATAAACAGCTTAGTGAAGCATGTTTTACAGATGGAATCCTCCAACAGAAAGTTGAAATTCAACATTTTTCTGTTTGTTTGTGTATTTTAGTTCATTTCCCACACTGCATACTCATGATAAATGAAGTTTGGTCTTCCTTTTGATTATTGGTTTTGTTTTGTTTTGTTTTTTCCAGTACTGAGGATAGGACTGAGGGCCTTATGGATGCTAGGCAAGCACCTGTAAGTGAGTTCTAGAGCATTTTAGTCATCCCTAAAATAGTCTTCATATCACTCTTCATACTGTTTTATAGATTTAATTCTTACCTCCACCCCCAACAACCACTGATCTGCTTTGTGTCTCTACAGATTTGCATTTTGTTTGTTTCAAATTAATGGAATCCTACAATATGCTATCTTATGACTGGAATGTTTCACCCAGCATAATATGTTTGAAGTTTATCAGTTATGAGAGGTATCAGTTGTTTGTTCCTTTTATGTTGCTCAGTAGCATGTTATTGTATGATATACATTGTGTCCACCCATTTACCTTCAGGTATTCTCCTATTTGGGACTATTATGAACAATATAGCAAAACTGATGTTCAAGTATATCTGTAGCCATGTCTTTTATTTATCTTGAATATATGCCTAGAGGTAGAATTACTTCTTAGTTGTGTATTTGCCATATGATTCTGTCGGCATGGCTACCCAGGTCCCTGGCTCTGTCATCTGATTCTTCCTTTGGGAAGCCTAGAAGAGATGGTCAATCAGATAGAAAAAAAAGGTATTTCATGGGAGAATCCCTCCATGGTGTCAAAAAGAAAAAAACTTTCCTTAAGAAAACTATATAGGGAATGGTTAAATACAAGACATCAATTGACAGAGGGAGAAGAGATGACATTCTTGGGTGTTTGTTTTCTCTTGTCCTTTAGTCTCTTGCCTCAGGTGCCATCTAATGTTGCTGTTGGATTAGCATCTCTCACTGGCATGTTGCTGGGCTGACTGGCCAATAAGCTCCATGGATCCACTTTCCTCACTTCCCCAGCACTGGAATTCTAGGCACTTCCCAGTCTTAAACAAGAGTATCAAACTAAGTCCTTGTGCTGACAAGGCAAGCACTCTATTTATCAACTGAGCCATCTTCCCTGCCTTACTTCTCTTAGGGGAATCTTTTACAAGAAGTTAATGGATCTTATATGCAAATAAAACCATACTGAGATTTTTTTTGTATATGTATGCATTTTATTTATGCAAGCTCAGCTGTGTGCAGGCACAGAAGTGTAAGCAGTTGTGAGTGCATGAATTCAGAGGCCAGAGGTTGATGGTGAGTAGTTTCCTTGCTTGTTCTCTATATATTGGAGCAGGGTCTCTTACTGAATCCAGAGCTTGCTCATATGGTTAATCTAGCTAGCCAACTTTTTCTGTGTATCCCTGTATCCCTTCCAAGGGCTGGATTACAGAATGGGCAGCCAGCCATACCTGCCCCCCATTTAAGTGGGCACTGGGGATTTGAACCCTAGTCTTCACACTTGTGTGGCATGTGCGTTACTCAGTGAGCTATTGTCCCACTCCTCACAGTAGGCTTACTGTCAGCTCTTTGGCAACGTCAGTATTTGTGATTAAGTGTTGAAAATGGAAGTTCTCCTAATTGAAGGATGGATTTTCCAAGATAAAATACAAATGAAAGCAATAAGAATTCCCAACTCTCTGAGCATCCTGCATGATCAAGATACTCTTATAAATGTACAATAAGGTGGATATTGGCAGTCCTTAGGTAGAAACTTAGCGTGAATTTCCAGCATTGGTGTGTGCCTGGGAAACATCCGAGAAATGTTTAAAGTGCTGTTCTCATCCAGGCACTCTGATTCAGCTGTCCCCAGGCAGGGTCCAAGAACCAGCATTTTCCAGATGACTCTGGTTAGATTAGACCCGAACCGTTTCCCGAGAAACTCCTTCACAAGCTCAGGCTCCTAAAGCTGAGCTGACTTGGAAACTTTTCTTAAAAAGCCTTCATGTGGTTTTTCACTTCAGAGCTATTTTGAGCTAGAATGTAAAGAGGGAAGAAGACAGGAGAATAGTAGTGAATCGACACAGTAGATTTAAAAGATCAGCTAGCATCACAAACCAAAATTTGTTCTAATTTGTTCTTAAAATACAGAGTCATTACCAACATTTGAAAATTCCTCATTTGGTTTTTATGTCTTGGGTCTCCATAACTGTGAAGAGAGAAGGGAAAGGGGTGTGGTGTGTGTGTGTGTGTGTGTGTGTGTGTGTGTTTATGACATTAAGTACTGTAGTGAACTGCGATGTGCCGGTGTCTCATGTTCACATGATAATGCTGGGTTAAACATCACAATCACTTCCATGTTTGCTTCCCTTTGTCTTTCCTCGTGATTATCCTCCTAAGCGCACAGGTTTGGGTCAGTAAAAACCCTGGTGGCTCCATTCAGTCCCCCTGAGTTTTCCTTTACTGCCTCTCTTCTCTGTTGGCAACTAGACAGATTAATGCTATCTACTGCTACCATCTCTCTCTACATCAGATAACCAGACTAGGAGTTTAGCAAACACTAGTAGGCTTAAGAAGACAATGAGACAGAATGTTTCAAATCAGTACTGCCTGGAAAAGTGCAAAACACATGTGTTTCTGCCTGAACTCCCGTGATTTTCTTCTCCTCAGTTATATCATTCAGCTGTTCTAAGTGCCCTCCCGGCACTGCAGCTGCTAGGCATAGTTTAATTGATTTAAATACAATGTGGAGGCTTGCCCCCAACTGCTGCCCTCAGATTTACAAATATGTTTCCAACACCAACTGCTTTGATGATGTAGTCTTTGGAATTAGAGGAGCCTATAAACTCTTTTTTATAGTAGATGAAAACATGATAGGATTTAAGTGACTTTTCTCCCCGCTCGGCTGTGGCTCTTATATTCACCTGCTCATTCTACACCCATTTGCAGAGTGGCAGGGATTGTATGAAGCCCTGGGTGAAAGTGGAGACCGCCTAACCCTGGTGTATCTCGAGGTCTTGGGGAGGAGAGACTGCCGGTTGTGTAAATAAATTATTTCTGCCACCCCGCTTTTAAATAGGACTAAGAACTATAGCAATTTGAGCAAGAAGTTGTGGAGAACTCCTGGATGGACAGAATGCCTGAGAAGGATGAGGGGATGTCTCTTCGAGGATGTGAGAGTGGAAGGACATCTTGGCCATTAAGCAGGACTCAACTCTATAGATGGGTCAGGAAGAAACGGAAGGGAATGAGCAACTTGTCAAGGTAACTGAGATTCGCTTGGAACGCAGGGCAGACTGTGTGAAAGTACCAAGGTGGACTCGGACTCAGCTCATCAATGGGCCTCTGAGGAACATCCTAAAAAATGAAGAGCTGCTGAAATCTTTAGAGAGATGTAACTCTGGCCAGAGTCATCCATGTAGCTATGAAGAACCAACCAGAAGTGGACCGATCATTGGGCTCCACTCCCTTGCCCTAGTAATTGGCCAGAACATGGTAATTAACCCCTAACAGGAAGGCTTGTGCTTCCTCAGGACACCTGCAGGGCAGAAGATAACTGCTGGCTAGAATGGAGTGAACTCCTCATAGCCACAGATTGCCTGTCCTGTCTGTGGCTTCAATTCACAGGATTCAATAAGACACAGATCAAAAAATAGTGTCCCTCTGCTGAACATGGCCACAATCCCCTAAACAGACAGTTTACACACAACATCTCCTTGGCCCTAAGTATTGGATGTAATCTGGAGATTTGAAGCATATAGGAGAATGTGTATAGGTTGGACACAAGACTACACCATTTTACCTCAGGGACTGGGATATTCTCAGATGAGGAGCTACAGGAGCCTTGGAGCCAACCCACAGCCAACGATGAAGGCCAGCTTTAGACCTTCATTAAAGAGAGTATTCAATGCAGAGAGGACAAGCATGAGCCACTGAAAAAGAGAAAATGGGGTCAGTGTTCAGTGCTCTCTTTCTGGACACTGAATCCTCAATAGCTGTACTAGTTCCTCTTCCTAAAACCTAGCTCTTTGGGGGTTATACTCCCCTGACCTGTGCTTCCCCAATAGCCTCCTAGTTGCTTGAGTTACTGTGTATCAGATTTTGGGGACAAGTAGCCAAGTACATTAAGAATGAGGCCCACATTCACCTCTCCTCTACCAGAAATGCCCAGAGGAACCCCAAAATGTGGAGAAATGGACTCTCTGTGCCTTAGTAGATTCATTTACTTATATTAAAAGATAAAAAACTGTCCTTGGAAGAGACCATTAACAGCAACATGCCGTCTTAAGGGAAGGACACCCCGGACCATTTGCTTGAACTGTGAGCCAGATACACAAAATAGCAAACCTCACAAACCTTCTCACTCCCAAACTCAGAGCAGATGGGAACTCTGAGACTCCTCCCATTTTGTCTGCCCGGCTAGGAGGATAGAGGCAGTGTAGGAGGTTAATTCTGCAGCCTTAATTTTCACCACAGAAGCAATATAATCAAAGGTTGTTTGTTTGTTTGTTTGTTTGTTTTTTTCCAGTCTGATGCCTGAAGAATCCTGTGTTATAGTAGTTCAACATGGGCAGAAAGTGGATGAATCCCTGACCATTCTACTTTTCCCACAAAATCAGCAAGACTGAAGTTATCAAATATACCAATTCGCTAAGCCTATGACGAAGTGCTTGAAAACAAGTGGCCAGTGCTAACTCAGTTTCGAGTCACTCAGAAGTAGGTAGTCTGTGTCATCATTAGTGGACAAGTTGGAAGGCCTTTGTAAGCACAAGTCATCTGGCTAGGCTGACTGGAGCCTGGCCGGAGCCTGGCTGGCTCCAACCCGGCCAGATAACACATTGAGTACCAGGCTCGGCTCCTGGAGGTGTTGAGGGCAAACCCCAAAGTGGTTGCATGGCTGTAATCTGGCCTGAGTGGGCCCACAGCACAGACAGAAATCAAACTCTGTCCTGCCAAGTCCCTTCCGAAAAAGCATGCCCCACTGGCAGCGGCTTCTCCTAAGGATTCTGGGAGGAGATCCAGACAGAAGAACTCTGTGTGGGACAAACCAACACTTTCAGCATCCTGTTTCCTCTCCTGGCAGACAGACATGTTTCTTTTTGTCTGTTGCAGAAACTAGAACTGGATCATGTGCTTAGAGAACCAATAAGATGGAAATCAGCAACCAAGGGGGGAACCGCAAAGGCTATTCGAGGAGGCCAGGGGCAGAGGACGGCAAAGAAAAGCAAGTAGGTCAAAGCCCAGACAATGTGAGTCCGGCTGGACCTGAGCGATTCTCTGCAGGGAGCCTCAGGTGGGGTCAGCTTGTTCCGGGACTTCTGCTGCCAGGGGAATGCTGCCTTGGGAACTGCAATACCATCTGTCACATTTAGAGCCACAGTCTCCATTCTTAACTGAGGAGGAAATGGTTACCTTTCTTCTTGAGAGAGAGAGAGAGAGCACTAAGCTGCAAGTAGACTCAAATCCACCCTTGCTCTTTGCCCGTGTGAAGACTTTCTCACAGCCTTAGACTACTCATGATAATACACAACTATCAGCAAAGCTTTTATTTATTAAAATTGTTTTTTAAGTGTACAGTTTTAATGGGTCAAAAGCTATGAATGTTTTGGCCCCTCAAATGCCTTTCCATTCTTCCTATCTTCCCTCTTTGCTGAATCTTTCCTTCCTCCAAATATTTATTGAGCATCTGCTGTATGACAGGCATTATAGTTTCAAATGGACAAGGGAGAAAAATGTCACTGTCTCCCGTCTCAGAATCTGTGGCCTCTGAGATCTCTACTTCTGCATGAAGACCTGGTGCATATTTTAGTAGACACACAATGTTCAAAATTGTTTCCAACCCATACCTACCATACCTACAAATAAAGCTTTTAAAAGCAAACTGTGTGGCTAGAGAATTGACTCAGCAGTTAAGAGCATTTGTTGCTCTCACAAAGGACCCATTTGGTTTCCAGCATGCACCTGTTTGGCCCCCAAGCATCTGTAACTCCAGTTCTGGGGATCTGATACCCTCTTCTGACCTCTTCTAGCATCCACAGACATGGTGAGCGCGCGCGCGCGCAAACATACACACACACACACACACACACACACACACACACACACACACACGCAAGCACACACATACATGAGTGCACACAAATAACATTTAAAATTTTTTTTAAAAAGAATGTAATGTGCTTCTCTTTTCAAGAATGTCATAAGCAATGTCACCATATGTCACCCGTCAGTGGTTCTACATTTGAGCACAAGTGCTATAGTGCTATCCACAAGGTCATATCCATTTCATCAGCAGTAAAAATGGATAGAAATCTCGTTCCCACATCTAGTTCCCTTTGTTTTCTAACCTTATTTATACTGACATTTAAATTTCTTTAAATTTGTAATTACTCAATGTAATTAAATTTATTCATATTTTCTTTCATAATTTCTTCTTTATAGTGCTTAGGGAGGCTTTTCCTATCATAAAATTATTTTCAAAAGATACTTTCTTCTAAAAAACCTTTGATCCATCTGCAATTTAAGGTAAGGCTTTACATTAGCACACAAACTTTTTTCTTTCCTGGAGCTGCAATTTTAAGGGCTGGTTTTGTGCACTGGATGATGCTTTATGATACAAGTTTGTGTTTTTTTATATACTAATGCTAGAAATTCCATTATTTCAAAAACTGTTATTCTGTTATATTCAAATAAAAATATCCTATGGAAAAGAAGTATCTCATGGTTTGGCAGTCATTCGTCATGTAAACTGGGAATTTTGGAGAGCAATGCAAGATGTTGTCAAGTGAGTTTTGGAGGGAGAAGGCAGATGATACAGTGTTTTTGGAGGCAAAGGAACACTGAGTTGAAAATCTGGCATTGGTGGAATGTGAAGCCAATGGAAGACAATTCTGAGCACTTGTGAAGTCATAGGCAGGCACAGGCATATCCTGTGTGCCCTTTAAGAGGCTCTGGTGTTCTCTGGTCATGTGGTGGGGTCATGGGAATGCTGAAAATGACAGGATCGTGCAGATTTGGTTTGAAGTCATTGATTGGGTGGATCTTTATCTGGAGACAAAAGGAAAAGCATCTACTTGTGACCAATTGAGGAATAACAAGGAGGGCCTGCGCAGAGAATTTGTAGATAATTAATAGTATTTTCAGAGATTTGAGGAACATCATGTGAAGGTAAAGGAATAAGAGGAATAAGTTTGACTTCTAACTTGTGGCTGAGTAAATGATGGTATCAATCTAATGAAATGGAATTATATGAAAATGATCAGCAGTGAATACTCCTACCAGGAAATGTAAATTAAGTCATGCATGCACCTTAGTGAGAAAAATAGGGCCTATGCACCATGTGTTGGTAAGGGTGAGGAAATGGGAAATCTCATCCACTTCTATTATGGGTGTAAATTGACAAAACCCTTTGTAAAAAAAAAAAAAAGGTCTAGGCATATATACACAAAGGGCTACTTCAGCAATCCTACTTCTAGACATGTAACCAACAGAAATGTGTACTCATGTCCTCCAAAAAGATATGTGCAATAACAGCAGTATTGTAGCATCACTGTGATACTTCCCTGTTTAAAATAGTCAAGAAGTCCATCAGCAATAGAATAGAAAACAAACTGTGGTTTATTAGCATATATGTTAATATAGTAGGATACTACAAATTTATGAGAATTAATTTGCTCAGCTTTGTTCGTATCAGCTTTGTTTGTAATAGCCAGAACCTGGAAACAACCTAGATGCCCTTCAACTGAAGAATGGATAAAGAAAATATGGTACATATACACAATGGAGTAACTACTCAGCAGAGAAAAACAATGACATCATGAGGTTTGCAGGCAAATGGATGGATCTAGAAAAAAATCATCCTGAGTGAGGTAACCCAGACTCAGAAGGACAAACATAGGAGGATACTAGATGTAAAACAAAGATGACTAGACTGCTACACAACTCCAGGGAGGCTACCTAGAAAACGGGACCCTAGGAAAGACCCAAGGATCACCCAATGACAGAGAAATGGATGAGATCTACATGAACAACCTGGACGACAGTGGGAGTAATGAAGGGCAAAGTTTGAGGGAAAGAAAGCTTAGGGGAGCAGGAGATCCCAGCTGGATCAAGAACAGAAAGGGAGAACAATGAATAACAGACCATGATAAATGAAGACCACATGAGAACAGGAATAGGCAGAGTGCTCTAGAGGTCCCCAGAAATCCACAATGATATATCTTCTGTAGTCTGCTGGCAATGGTTGAGAGAAAGCCTGATCTGACCTAGTCTGGTGATCAGATGACTAAACACCCTAACAGTCGTCTTGGAACTCTCATCCAATAACTGATGGAAATGGATGCAGAGATCCTCAGCCAGGCCCCAGGTGGAGCTCCAGGTGTCCAACTGTCGAGAAAGAGGAGGGACTGTAAGAGCGTGAATTGTCGAATCCAAGATTGCAAAAAGCACAGGGACAAATAATCAAACAAATGGAAGCACATGAATTATGAACCAAAGGCTGTGGAGCCCCCAGCTGGATCAGGCCCTCTGGATAAGTGAGACAATTGAATAGCTTGAACTGTTTGGGAGGCACCCAGGCAGTGGGACCCAGACCTGTCCTTAGTGCATGAGCTGGCTGTTTGAAACCTTGGGCTTACACAGGGACACTTTGCTCAGCCTGGAAGGAGGGGACTGGACCTGCCTGTACTGAATCCACCAGGTTTAAATGAATCCCCAGGGGAGCCTTGATCCTGGAGGACATGGCAATGGAGGGGAGGGGCTAAGGGAAAGGTTGGGGTGGGGGTGGGAGGGGGGAGGACAGGGGAACTCATGGCTGATGTGTAACATTTAAAACACATAATAATAAAGAAAAAATAATATGCTACAGCTATAGAAAACATGAATGAAGCTCATGAATATATTGTGCTAAAGAGAAAAACACAGAAAGACCACACTATCTGGTTCCATTTCTATAAAATTCAAATTAATAATAATTGATCTGTGGTATTAGGAGTCCAGATAGTGCCACATTTTGAATGGTAGGATAGTGATTGGAAAAAAGTGTGGGAAAGGTAACAATTTTATCCTATTTCTTATGTGGCTTCTACCTACACAGGTGTATATATCTTTCCAGAAAGTCATCAAGATGTTTCCTTAAGATCTATACTCTTTTCAGTATGTATGTGGTGAATAAATAAAAAGCTTAGCACATTCCTGTGAGTAGTAGCATGTGTAAATATTAGTTCAGTTTCAGGGAGGCTGGATATTGAAACAGACAAGAATACACAGAGATCACTGAGCACATGTACCTGAATCTCAGGGCAGAAGAACCAGCTAGCAGTAAAGGACATGTAGGCACACTGTTAAAGGAGAGTGAATGACAGCCATATGTATTGGATAGAATGCTGGAGAACAGCATCGCTTTGGGGCTGAGCAGGAGAGTAAGTCAGGAAGAAGACTGGAAAGAGAGAATGGAAATGAAAAAACAAAGAGCAGGAACTTCTTCAAGAGTCAAGGGAGTTCAATCATCCGAAGGAAGTAATCAACACAATCAGAAGATAGGAGTGCCTCTTGGGGTTGTAGGTGACAGGTCATGGTCTACTTCAGCCGGAGAGGTCTCTCCAGCACAGACATAACGGGGTTGGCTTCGAGCTGGTTGCAGCTGGGCACCAACAGCAAGTATGGTGAATCTCTAAAACGCAGGTTTTTAGGGGTCATCTTTGGGCATTGTATGTTAATCTTGCTTGGAGCTCTGATGATTTCAAAGTAGATAGTCCCAACCACACCTTGAGAAAGTCCCAGCTCAAGCGTAGAATGACTCTCCTGTGAAGCTCTTAGCTTCTTAAATAGCACAAGTCAGCTGGTGTTTGAAATTCAGTTTACTCACTTTATCAACACCAGTCTAATAGGATTAAATGTGTGAGTATAAAACAGTGCATGCAAGTGCCTGTTACTGTGTTTTTCCATCATCTGGTATAGGAATACAGCCCATGATGTACTTTCACCGAAGAAGACAAATGCAAAACTTAAGTGCCAGGCTTTGAAAATGGTGTTTAATACCTGAAGAGACTTCTGGATTTTGAACAACTTGTAATTTTCATAACAATAATTGTTAAAACAGTATTATGTTCTGAGAAATATTTGATGAAGAGACTTAGAGATAGCCCATAATTGCATACTTCCATGAGGCAAATGTATAGTATCTCTAAAGAAAGAAACGCATAATATATTGATAAATTAGATGGATTATCTTTAGAATTTGGCAGGCATCAAGGTAATGCTAGGGACCACCGGCTATGTTTTAATAACTCTTGCAAGAACAAGGGAATCCATAAGCACCATGAAAGGTGACTTATGCCCTGAAGTTTATGCTTCAAAGTCCATGAAACATGAATTTCATTTCCTTAGTAAAGAGAACTACCACAAAACAATGCTACAGTGAATGAAAGGTCACGGTGTAAGATTCCATTATTAAGCCACATGACCCAGTTATAACTGCCAGAGTGTCTGTTGTGCCAGGAATGGGGCCCAGTACTTATATAAAGTCAAGGGTGGAGACAATAAGATCAAAAAGTTTGAAAGAGTTATGGCCATATTTGAGTGAAGGGTGATTCTGTGCTCACATGAAGACCATAAAGCTGAAACTAGGTTTTGAATGCAACTGTGCTAGAACAATGCTAGTATGATGTACCAAGCAAAGGGGATGGAAAATCACCATGGGACACCTTGTGGCACAGGCTGGCTAGGCACCTATTTGATCTGTCTTCTCTCACTCTTGACAGTACTGCCACACTGCCATCTACGGCCCCTTGCAGTGAATTTTCGTTACGTTATTCACTTTTGGCCAAACAAAGATGAGTAGACATAATCCATGATGTTTCTTTTTTAATTCAAGAGCAAAGAGATGGAAGGAAATTGTTTCAAATCAATGTTCAGAGGAGACATGTCCTGGTGTTTAGGAATGCCCATTGGGTTCTGACCAAAGTGAAACATACCAGGAGTGTACACACACACACACACACACACACACACACACACACACAAATACATATACACACATTCTTTTTTGTTCAATAACTGAGAATTAGAGATGCATCAATCTACTTTCTATTGCTATGACAAACTGCTTAAGGCTGGGTAGTTTACAAAAAAAAGAGAATTCCTTCACATTTTGAGGGCTACAAGTTAAGGTTAGGCCGCCCATTAGTTTAGCCTTCAATAAGGGCTTCATAGCTGATGCATCACTATGTTGAGAAACTGTACAGAAGAGGTCACATGATCATATAAGAAGCCAAAGAGACTCAAGGCCCAGACTTCCTTGTAGTTAGAGTTTTCCTGCCTGGCCCACAGTCAGGACAAATCTCTCTCACCCACCAGGCCCATAGACACTCAGAACCAACCAAGTAAACACACAGAAACTTACATTGTTTAGAAACTGTATGGCCTTGGCAGGCTTCTTGTTATCTACTTCTTCTATCTTAAATTAACCCATTTCTATTAATCTATATTTTGCCACATGGCTTGTGGCTTACCAGTATCTTACATCTTGTCATGGCAGCGGCTGGAGGTGTCTTTTTTTTCCCCAGCCTTCCAACTCCCAGAATTCTCTTCTCTCTTGTCCCGCCTATACTTCCTGCCTGGCCACTGGCCAATCAGAACTTTATTTACACAGAGCGATATCCACAGCACTTCCTCTCTGGTCAGAACTAAGCAGAGGTTCTGTGAAAACAAAATCACCACTCCCTTCCAAGGCCAGCACCTTTATGACCTAATTATATCATCATAGGCTGCCCTCTTAAAGGTACCACCATGTCTCTACACAGACAGGGCCAGCTTCTAAGCTTCAAGTAATTGAGATGTTTGGAGAACATACTCAACCATAGTGCGTGTTTAGTTTGTGCAGCAATCCGGTAACCTTGAGAACCTTTAATAATACCTACCACACCAAGCAGCTCTGGGCTTAGTATCAACATCCATTAGTTAAGGGGAAAGCCAGGTCAAGTTGATGAGAGCTAATAACACCTTTAAGGACAAATAACAGACTTACCATCAACTGCTTAGGGGAAGTCCTTCAAACAAAATGGAACACTGATGATGATGAAGAATGCAATTAAAAGTAAATATGCCATACCAAATAAATGAAGAAAATTGACCTAATACTGTGTTTCTGCAAAAGATGTCTTCCTATCAGAACAGAATGCTGATTAGGCAGGAATAAGCAGTGATGCTGATAGTTTAGATGTAATTATTAGTGAAAACATGTAATGTTCTCTCTAAAATATGGGAAGATGTAGTTAGAGTTTTCCTGCCTGGCCCAGTCAGGACAAATCTCTCACCCGCCAGTCCCACAGTCGCTCAGACCCAACCAAGAAAGCACACAGAAACTTACATTGCTTACAAACTGTATGGCTGTGGCAGGCTTCTTATTATCTATTTCTTCTATCTTAAATTAACCCATTTTTTACTTCAAAATTTGGATATAAGGATATGTTGCTTTGGAAAAGAGTCTCTGCTTTTGTTTCCACAGAAAGCCAGAGGCTGTGGATTTGTTCCAGATTAAGATACATCAGGTTTGATCAGCCAAGACCACCTGAAAGGTCTCCAATGACACCATGGCCCAGATGATCCGACATCCAGAATGGTTTCAAGGCAACTGGCTCAGAGGTTCACCCTAATGGACTACTCCATAAATCCTAAAATTTTCTTTGTGTCCCCATGAGATACAGCGCCCCCCTCCAGCAGGAAGTAGTAAGAGAATTCTGGGAGGGGGAAGGCTGGGGCAGAGAGAGACACCGCCAGCCGCCGCCAAAGAAGCTCAAAACGGCAGGCTGCCGCTAACTTGAGAGAGACAACTAGGAAGCTGTTTTTAGCTCCGTCTTAGAATCTTTTTTCTCAGGTTTTAGGTGGAAACTCTTGCCCCACGTTGGGCGCCATTTGTAGTTAGAGTTTTCCTGCCTGGCCCAGTCAGGACAAATCTCTCACCCGCCAGTCCCACAGTCGCTCAGACCCAACCAAGAAAGCACACAGAAACTTACATTGCTTACAAACTGTATGGCTGTGGCAGGCTTCTTATTATCTATTTCTTCTATCTTAAATTAACCCATTTTTGTTAGTCTATATTTTGCCACATGGCTTGTGGCTTACCAGTGTCTTTACATGTTGCTTTTCATGGCGGCGGCTGGCGGTGTCTCTCTCCAACCTTCTACTTCCCAGAATTCTCTTCTCTCTTGTCCCGCCTATACTTCCTGCCTGGCCACTGGCCAATCAGAACTTTATTTATACAGAGCGATATCCACAGCAGGAAGATTTAAGTCACATCAGTAAAGGTCTTTGGGGGAGAGTAAGGGTTTAAAACTCAGCTAGGCAATTGCTTTGCTAAAAGATCATACCTTTGTCACATCTGCATGCATAGACAAGTGTGTGTGTGTGTGTGTGTGTGTGTGTGTGTGTGTGTGTGTGTTAGGCAGGATAACATTATGTTTTTAATATAATTGACCATTCTTTGGCTTTTGTCTCTTTGAGGAATTGGTTTCAAATATAGTGACCATGTGACCTGCATTCCTCAGGCCAGGGTCTATTTGTGACTTCTCTCTCTGTCCAGTTCTTAATAGGGTCCCCTTTCTTCAGAGTTCTCTAGTTTAAATGATGGATTCTATGCCCTGCCCATGATCTCAGGGCAAACAAGCCCTCCACTTCCAACACCTGACACTCACATCAGTCACCGATATCTCTAATGATGCCCAGAAAATTGTGTTGAGGGAGCAGAGAGCAGTTCCTGCCCTTTAGCTGTATGTGACAATGATTTGTTAGACTTTTCTGTGGGTTTGCTGCATAGCCCTTTGTCCCCAGACCCTGGAGCAGTAAAGGAGTAGAAGCAGGCTATTCTTGCACATGAGTGGCCTTCCCTGTTGTTACAAGCACAGAATGGACCTGGTCATCAACAGCTCCTCTGCTGTTTGCAATTGTTCCCAGAAATCAAGACAACAGATGAATCATTTTAAGATGCAATTATTATTTTAAGTAGTTATCTCTAGTATTTTTTTTCTGGCCTGGGATAATTCTGAATAATACATACTGCAAGTGAATTAGAGAAACAGGCATTTTATAAACAGCGTGTGTTGGAGGATACAGCAGCACATAGTTTTGATGGGCAATCTCTTACGGTATTTTTCCAAGCAGATGTGAGGAAGGATGTGTCATTAAATGTATGAGAATGGAGCAATGACAAAATCATTTGAAAATTTTTTCACACTAACATTACTGTGGCCTTGGTTCTCAAGTTGGCCTTTCCATAGCCCATAGGAATTTGAACCAAGTACAGTGTACCTTTTTAGAGATTCAGTTTTACTTTCCAATTACAAGTCCAAGTTTTTATGCTTGAGTGAGTGTAGATAGCTCATTAAACAGAACATGAGGTGCATGTGCAAGTTTAAGGTAACACACCCCTTCCATTTCTAGGGGACCCTGTTGTGATTCTTCCTGTGACTTCTAAATTCAAAGATGAAAAATTAGAAAAACGCTGCTCTCTGTAGAATGCAGTGTGTGTGTGTGTGTGTGTGTGTGTGTGTGTGTGTGTGTGTGTGTGTTGGGGGGTCATCATAAACCATCTGTTTCCTGTCATGGTGTCCAACCTAATGAGCTTAACAGAATTATGTTAAGAGCTCCAGCCATTTACTGATCCTAAAACTTCACATACATGAATGGAGATAATGATGGTTAATTTGTCTTATTTTGATTATTAAAGGATGTACTGCCAGGGTTGCCTTTCACGATACTCAGCTCCTAACAAGCCCCTCAGTTATGTGTCATCATTTATTTCCTTGACTGGAACGTTGTGTGAATGTTGTTATTATAGAAAGTGCTGAAAGAGACATGGAGAGGCTTCTAGTGATCCTGGGAGTAAAGCAACACCCAAACCTGGGATGCTGTACAGGAAGATGAAAGCATTGGGCATTTTAGCTCAAGGAAAAGAATCAAAACATTGACAATAACATTAACGTCTAAGAATTATTGTGAAGATTGTGCAACCAGGTTGTCTTCTACTTCCACATGAGTAAACATACATAAATATCACAAGATACCCTGACTTGATGCACAAAGGAAGGTCATGCTGGGAAGGGTATGGATACTGAAGCCTATTGCTTCTGAAGACACCATGGCTAATTTAGGCAAGAGCTAGCTGGGGATGTCCTAGATGATCTTCTAAAGCTCAGTCTCAGATACTATTTGAAACTAGCTTAAGGAATGCATTTTTTTTGCCACGTCTTATAACACATGAGATATATGAACACAGCCATAAGGACCCATGTTTTTAAAAATTAATGTGATATATAGTTGGGAGAAATAATGCTAGCAATATTAATGACAATAGATAATATTTACTGAATTGGAGAAATAGCTCAGCAGTTTTGAACACTGAATCCTTTTCCAGAGGACCTAGGTTTAGTTCCCAGCAACCACATGGTGGCTCGCAACTATCTATAATTCCGGTTCCAGGGGATCTGATGGCCTCTTCTGGCTTCCAAGGGCACCAGACACGAATATGGTGCATAGACATACAAGTAAGCCAAAAATGCCCATATACATAAAAACAAAAGTAACAATAGATAAAATCAATTATTACTATGAAAAAGACTGGCCTACCCATAATACATATCTCTTGCTGCTTCATTCATTAACATCTGCCCTCAATTATATACATTGTTCTAGTCAAGGAGTACCTTGGACATTTGATTTTAAATCTCCCAGATATGAACATGTGATCTGGAACACTACCTCACCATGTTCTACTTACCCTTATGTGCTGAGCCCCAGTTGCTCCAAGAAATGTGACCAGGATTCCCATGGGCTTTTCTTTTCCTCTGACTGAGCAACAGTTATCCACAACACTATTTCTACAAGACTTCATGAGATTGATACTTTGTGTGTTGGGGTGGTGGTGACAGTGTTCCTATGTCTATACCTCACATTCCTTTGAAAGTTTTCAAGGAATGGACTGTGACATTTAAACGTTGGTTTTAGTGGCTGCTTAGTCTCTACTTTTCTGTGTTGTTCACAGCAGTAACTTCTGCTGTTGGCAAAGTCTTCCTTCCATTGTGTCCAGCCTTAATGGAGCCACCTACAGAGACATGCCACCTTTCTTTCCTAACCAGATGTACTTGACTCAAGCTGGGCTGTTTGGAATTTCCTTCCCAGGGCTCTGAGCCTGGACAAAATATAAAAGCAGAGGGACAACACCTGAGGTGTCCTGGTGGCAGTGAGAAGAGAGACTTGTCTACCCTCTCTTGTTCGGGGTCTTAAGTCTACATGTTCTGCTCTGGCCCCAGCTTACTCATGCTAGGCTTTCTTGGAAGTACCTGACAACATTTCAAGAAGTTATCCAGACTCCATAGCTGGCAACTGAGACGTGCTAACTCTTGCAAGGGGCAAAATTTCCTTCATGGCGTGGTCAGCAACACAAAGCCCAGAACTTAACACACACAGTTAGAGGATGGTTAAGTACTCAAATAGATAATGGATTATTATAGCTAGAAATAAGGTTGCAAGCATTTTCTAAGCAGGTAGGTGGTATCAGAATTCTAGTTAAGTGCCAGAAATGCTAATCGGTAAGTATATAATGAAATAGTGACTTTACATATTATCATGGCTACCCTGGCTACGTGTTCTTTCATTCTTTGAAAGGGGTAAGCATAGGACAAGTCTCACTAAAATGCCATAAGCAGGCTAACTGCGCCATTCTCACCTCTAGAAATTCCAGCCCTTCCTGACCAAGAAGCTCTTCCTTGAAGGGAGTTGAACCCTATTGGTCTGAGCCAGGACACAAGGTCTCACTGGACCACAGGGGAAGGCAGTCCTATTTTTACATTTGAAATGGATTTAGCACAGGTGTGCAAATGTGCCCTAGCCAGGACTGGAACAAAATAAGGCCAGGGCTCAGTGAGGTCTGGAAGGGGTCAACCAGGAGACAGAAGCAGGGGAACATACTCCCACCCCAGTCTATAATATTGCTTCATGTGTCAGGTAGAGAACTGGGTCCACTGACCTTTTAAGTCTCCTCTACTTTAAGCCCTCTGGGCTGCCGCCATTATCAGTTGTTCTAGTTAAAGTTTCTCAAAACCAGTCCTTCTAAGAGGCGCCGCCAGTGTAGAAAGAGCACCAAAAATGCTGTCTAAACAGTTGGCTTAAAAAACCACCCCATTTTGGTCTGCAAATGAAATCCTCCATCAGTAAGCATTCAGTGATGGCCTGATAGAAATGGACAAATGTTTATGCTGGGTGCTGAGAAGGATAAACAGACATGCCAAGAAAGGCCTGTCTGCGGGTGCCTTTCCATAGCTTATCACTGACCAAATGAGGTGTTGGGTCACACTGCACCATGACTGACTGAGTAAGAAGGAATGACTCGTAAATCAATCGGTGATAAACAAACACGGACATGTAAGGAGTGCTTAGTCCTGTAGTCCTGTAGACAGTTGCTCTAAGTTCTGTGCCAGTCTCTGTACTAGGTGCCCGGGACGTGACCTTGATTAGCAAAGGCTGAGAGGCTCAGAGGAGGACTGGAGATGACTTAACTTAGCTTTGTCAGGTCAGGTCTACAAACCTAGACCTGCTGTACTCACATTACCATTCTGAAAAAATAACCATCTCTCTCTCTCTCTCTCTCTCTCTCTCTCTCTCTCTCTCTCTCTCTCTCTCTCTCTTTCCCTTCCCAGAATCCTCTGCCTCACAGGGTTTTCCTCGTAACTAATTCAACTTGGAAGCATCTCTAAGTGGCAAGATGGCAACCTCATATCATCGAAAGCAGCCTAGACAGATTGCAGTTTATATAAACAAGCAGTCTGAAGTCCTAACACAAGCTTAGCACAAGTACCCAGCATCTCTTATTCGCCAGCTACCCAAGTGGGGAGGTGTATGAAGACCCAGCCCTGTAGCCCATGCAGAAAGGCAGTGCAGAAAGGCAGGATGAATGTTTATCCTTCTTGTTCCAAGGCAAGTACTGTAGCTTTGATGAAACAGATACGTAGGTGGTCACAGATGTAAGAAATGGAGAAGACACAACACCCTGGAAAGGTACCATGCATGAAGGCTTCAATTGCACTGTTCCAGAAGCACTCTCTGGGCAGTATTCAAGATGTTCTTAGATCTTGTTAGGCGGCCGCTTAGGATGAAGATTGTGAGTGAAATGTGACCTTTGCCTAAGAGAGATTCTTTACCAACAATGTTCTCCAAAGGGTCCATGACTTCTGCCGTTACACTATTGCCTAAGGAATTTGTAATGGAGTCAGGGTTAAGAACCACAACAGACAAACCCAAGGGTCTAATACCGGTATAAAGTTCTAGATTCACTTTGTCAATAAAAGGCAAACCCAGTGCTCAGGTCACCTAAACACTAGCTTACTTAACAATGGAAACCCGGGAATGCAAATACGTGTTTCCCAGGGTTATTTTAGGGATCAAATGAAATAATGTATGAAAAGCACATAAGACAACGCTTAGAACTGATAGGTAGGAAAAATTATTTCCTTAAGAACATTGTATCCCCTCCCCCCAAAATCTTGGGATTGAAGCTGGGCCTATGGGTTAGATGAGCCCTCTACCACTGGGCCTCATCCCCAGCCCCTGGGTGACTGTCTTTGATGTCGTTAGTTCTGATTCTCACTTCCATATATCCTTTGCATATAGAGCAACATGAATGTATCTCTCTTGATAAACATTCTTCTAGATCTCAAGGGTGTCTATAAAAAATGACTGCTGGCAATGGTCAAGAGAAAGCCTAATCTGACCTAGTCTGGTGATCAGATGACTAAACACCCTAACTGTCGTGCTGGAACTCTCATCCAATAACTGATGGAAGTGGATGCATAGATCCTCAGCCAGGCCCCAGGTGGAGCTCCAGGAGTCCAATTGTCAAGAAAGAGGAGGGACTGTAAGAGCGTGAATTGTTGAGACCAAGATTGGAAAAGCACAGGGACAAATAGCCAAACGAATGGAAGCACATGAATTATGAACCAAAAGCTGTGGAGCCCCCAGCTGGAGCAGGCCCTCTGGATAAGTGAGACACTTGAATAGCTTGAACTGTTTGGGAGGCTCCCAGGCAGAGGGACCTGAACTTGTTCTTAGTGCATGAGCTGGCTGTTTGGAACCTGGGGCTTATGCAGGGACACTTTGCTCAGCCTGGAAGGAGGGGACTGGACCTGCCTGTACTGAATCCACCAGGTTGAATTGAATCCCCAGCGGAGTCTTGGCCCTGGAGGAGATGGGAATTGAGGGGAGGGGCTGGGGGAAGGTGGGGACAGGGGGCGGGAGGGGGGGGACAGGGGAACCCATGGCTGATATGTAAAATTAAAACACAAATATAATAAATAAAAAAAGAAAAAATGCATAGAGAATTTGGAGGAGACTTCCCTTTGTAAGGAAGAGGAAAAACCTTGCTATAGATTTGACATACCTTTGTCTGGGGCTCTTGGCTAATGCCCATGGAAGAGCTGATCCTGGATCGAAGATCTCACTAGCTTCTTCACACCTTAGGCTTACACATTTTGCATATGCTGTCATCCTTAAATCTCCTTTAGGGCCTGTCCCCAGGTTACACTTTGGACAATTTAAACAGACAAGAGACTGCGAGTCTGGCCACTTAGGTAGATGGAAGATTTCCAGAGCAAAGTAATTGCCAGATTTACTTCTGAAGTCAAATCACTGTTACCCAGGATCCTCTTCCCCACCTGGCAGAATTATGGGGACTTAATGGCAGACCAGAACTTAGTGATGGTTGTGACCCCATGCTGCTCCCCTTGAGCTGCCCTTAGAGGTGTGTCTTTTGTGAGGGGAACTGGCCTAAAGAATGGTTTTAAGTCAGCTGTCTCCTTTGTTATAGGAGAAGAGCCTAATGGTTAATCCAGGTGAACAAGCATCCTAGCATTTGAAATTTCGCTTATCTCTAATAGGTCTGGTTAGATAACTATGTACTTCTCTTTGGGGCATTTGGGGGTGAGGGGTAGCACTCCCTTAGCTAAATTCTACTTTGTGTGATTGAATGTATTTCAAGCAAATTTATTAACAAATCCTTTGTGAGGTCAGTTCTATTACCTTTTCTTCTTCATCAAGCTGAGGGCTGACCGCCGGCGGCAACACTGACACTTCTTACTCCATATTGTGGGGCTCCCAAATCAACACTACCATGTCTCTGCTGGGCACCTCTCTAGTATAGCTAAAGCTGTGCTAACTTGAGAAAATATAAAAGTATAAAACACATCCTTTATCATCAAGTTTTCATCATTATAAAACAAATTAAACATATTCTTCTCTCATTGCAGATGTTGTTCCCCATTGATTTTATGTTAGTTGTTTTTTTTTTTTAATGTGCTTTCTATATGTTTCCATCTTCAGCTACAAGACCCAGGGAATGAAACTATGTACACGAATTCCTGCTAAGCAATTTATGGCTGATTATTGCTGTGCAGTGAGCTTCATGATTAGGGTCAGGTAGACATCCATTCGCTCTATGCAGGAAGTTCAATTAGATTCCCAATAATCCTATTTTATAGATGAAATTAAAACAGCCCTGGCAGTGTGAATTACTTGCTCAAGTCTGTCTCAGACTCCAAAGCCTGTGTTCCCACCACCCGGACTCCTGTGAGTGCTTTAACTTCCATATTAATCCCTTACAGCAAAATAAATAAAAGGAGGCAATACATAAGTAGGATGCATATAAATTGCTTAATTAGTAGGGATTTATTCCACAAATATTTGTTGGGCACTGATTATTTGTCAAGCTATGCTGCAAAAGAGAAAAACCAGTATCCCAGCAAAAGTCTCAAAGAATGCTTCTCTCCTTCACCACAGTACTCCCATCCCTGAGGCCTTACATGTCACAAGGCTTCTGGTGGGCAAGAGCCCTCCTCTGTTTCTTCTGCTACTGGTTAATCTTCTAGGCATTTGGCGTTGCCATTCAGGACAGTGCCCTTGATCTTTGTAGGCTCTGAAAGTTATCTCAAGAGAGGAAGGTTTACCTCACCTTGACTTATAATACAAAGCCAGTAACAAACCATGAGAACATTGCTCTGAATGTCCTATTGAAGTATGAGGGAAGTATGAAATCTCCTCTTAATTTTAAAAATCTTTTGGTTCCCCTCTAAGTAACAGGGATGTATCCTAGAGTCTAGACCTCTGGAAATTTGAGTAGTAGACAAGATGATTTATTATCACTCCCTTTACCAAGCATAGCCTGTGGCCTTCAGTTGAACCTGGAATATGTCTTGTCTAGGGGCCTTTCATGTTAATAGAAAGCAGAGAACCAAGTATGGATCTCCAGATGCACCAAATCTCAAGTGCAAAGAACCCTTGCATTCTCGATTATGAATGTTATCACTGCCCTATATGATACAAAGATGCTGTGGATACCAATGTCAGCACCACCCCCTAACCACATCTGTGTTGTTTACCCTTTTTACCATTCATGGGTCTATCTACATGCAGATTCTTCTACATCCATGTCTGAGTCAGACATTATGAGTACAGAATAACTAAGAAGTCCTCTCACTACCAAACACCTTGTGTTCTGGAACTCACATTAATTAGCTTTCACTGTGTGCCAGGCACTCTATGCGGTGCTGCATCCTTGAAATATCACTTACACCTCAACACAGTGTGATTGTATCATCAGTGTGACAGTATAGGTTCAGAAAGGGTAAATCATGTCCAGGTCACTCAGGTTTTAGGTAATAGAGCTGTGAACAACAGTAATCAAGGATCCACAAAGTTCCTTTCATTCTATGAAGTTTCTTTGCCTTCTTTGAACTGTCTCAGCTTACTTCTAATTTCTGAGTGCAATGATGCAAGAAAGATAAATAAAAGGCCTTTAAATCACAATTAGCACCAGTAAAATGTGCATTATTATTTTTATGTTGAGCCTGTTTCTGTGAATGTTTCATTATAAGAGCATTTCAGTTGATAAAAATTCAAAGATGCACATTTGCTAGTTGAAGCAAGAAAATGTCAATAATCCCACGTTGTTTTATTAATTTAGACATGGCTCAGGCAAGTACAGCTGGCATTACTATTCTTAGAGCTAGAAGGGATGGCAAGAAAATACTTCTGTGGAGAGACAGATTTAGTCAGATTCGGGAGATACTCTACCACTTCCAAATCCTTCATCAATCCCATGCCTCCCTGCCCTCAGCAAATCATCCACTGAAAATTGAGCTAGAGAGATGAATGTGAGAATGGAATTCATCAAAATAAGATGAGGGACCAGCAGTCTATCACAGGTGGCAGCTTGATTAATGGAAGCCAGAAATCAGCCAGCACAATTTGGGAAATCAATGAGACTCAGACAAAAAAGCAAAGCAACCAGAAATGTCTACCTTTTCTAGAAAAAAAAAATCCTTTGTGTTTGTTTGGGCCTTTTGACCTGGAGATGTCAAGGTATTTCACAAGCAATTTCTTTTACTCGTGTTCCTGCTGTAGAGAAATCAACAGAGGCATTAATGCAAGCTTCCCTGTAGGCTAGCAGGAAATAGGAACAAAGGAGAAAGGAGCCATAGTGCTTACAACTTTTCCAGTAATTGATGCCTCCAAGAAAGATTAACCAGGCTTTTAGGTAGTTCTTTCCATCAACCTGGTAGTAAACATATTGTGGGAGTATCTGCTCAATCCAGTGTGGTCCTTCTCTGAGAATTTCTCCTACATTCACTGAAATGAGTCGTAGAAGCCATGTTTGTTCTGTGTTGTTTCCCATCTTCCCCCAGCCTTGATGGATTGGGCCACAAGGGATACCTACCCTAACTCGGGTCAGAGTCAGATTCTCTGAAGTGTGACTTGCATTGTGGTTTAGGGACCTACTCCGTATTTAAGTTAGGAGCAGTAAGGGAAGCAAGAGCAAAGACATAATCTTCAGAGAGAAGAGTACAATGTCTGTCTAAGAACTGGTCACGTGTATACTTTGGTTCCTCCCAACTTTCTAGTTTCCAGTTCCAGACCCCTGTGAGATCCAGCCCCAGGGTCAGCCTTCAGGTTGAGTGGAACACCCTTGAATCTAATGATTAAATTATCCTTCTTCCACACACCTTAGCTCCATTTGGCTTCTGCTCCTTGCCACTGAATGTTTTCATCATATTTTTGGATGTGTCCATCAAGCCCTCATTCTCCCCGAGATGTCTGTCTTGCCATGGTTGAGTTCTTCTTCAGTGTCTTTGCCTATGTCTCAATCTCTACTCACCATGTCATTTCTCCTACCTACCCTTTGCATATATGTATTCTCTGAAATTCTTTGCTTAGTCCACCTCTCCACCCCTTTCCCAACAAATCTCACCTCCTCGATGGTTTCAGTTAATACCTCACCGCGCCGAAATCTTGATTTCCACACCGTGCCTCTTAGCTGATCTTGCCAAGCCACTCAGACTTGTCTTAAATTGTGTCTTCCCAAAGCATCTCCTTCACTTGTGGGATTAAACTCTTGCCAATCTCTCAAGCTGCAGGTTACAGAGTTATTTTCAAGCTATTTCTATTATCCTTTCATTGCAATTCATTTAGTCACTGTAATCTCACAATTGAACACTTTTCTGTAGTTTCCTAAGAACTTTCCTTTTATGACATAACCCCCCCTAACTGCTGCCACTCATCTCTATATCCTGCCAGAATTATTCCTAAACACACACCAGCCACAAGTATTCATACATTAAACAAAAACTCAACAAGCAACAATCAAAAGGTCAGTGGATCCATATTTCTTACAAAGGCCACGATACTTTATTTATTACAAAGGTCCCTATAGAATTTGCCTTCAAACTCCCCTTTCAGCTTCATTTCTCACTCCATTTAGCACAATTATCACACAGTCTAAAAGCTGTTTCTCAGATACTTCATGGCATTCCTTAACTCATCCACCCAGTCATTCGTCCATCTGTCCATTAATTATGCAATTGCAAGGCACCAAAAATTGCAGCCCAAACTTGGGCTTGATGATGTTCTGAAGAAGATTCTCATCCAAGAAAACTTTTAATCTTCTTGTCGTCAGCATGAAATACTGAATTAATGGGCTGCTTGCTATCAGCACTGACTGGGAGAACTCCTGACGTGGTGATGGGGAGCTGGTTCTCTGGTGGCCGTTAGAAATGGCTTGCATCACTGGCCTGTAAAGGAACTAACTCACTAGGGTACTTGTTCCATTTCTTACTGATGGCAGGAAGTTTCACCCAACTGGAAAGAGTAGGTTAACAGAGGCAACAGGGAAAAATACAGAACAAATAACAGGATTTTAAATGTTTTAAGAAATCATTATTTTGTAATGTCTGAAACTACTGCCGAGCTTACTAATATTGAAATTAATATTATTAATATTTAAAAATATCTTTGGCTACTGTATGCTAAAAAACACTTCAGTTCTCTATGATCATAGTATTGCCTAAATCAGCATATCAACTTGTTAGAGAAAGGATGGTCCATAAAGACTCTGGGTCTCTCCTACTACCTGAGGTAACTCACTCAACTTGGCAGCCATAGCCTCAGTATCTACTAAGTACTATCTACCATTTTCTCTCATTTGCTTGAGGTCACCAAATGTAAGAACAATGTCCCAGTGTATAAGGGAAGGTGCCAAATCCACATGGGAGGGGCATAGGCTGCTGTTGAGTCACAGTCATGTAAAGAGGGCACTCTCTCTCTCTCTCTCTCTCTCTCTCTCTCTCTCTCTCTCTCTCTCTCACACACACACACACACACACACACATACACACACACACACACACACACACACACACACACACACACACACACTCGTGTATGTTGAAAACAGGTTAAGGAAAAGTGGCCAATGCTATCTACTGGTTTTTCTTGATATTTTACATTTTACAAGCTTAAAAGTAACTCCTGGACTTGTATTATTTGACAGGTGGAAATAATGCACAAATCTGTCTAGGGTGATGTGGTCTATCTGTTTAGGGTAGGTCTGTTCATCTGTCTAGGACCAGGTAGTATATCCTCAAAAGAGAAGCAGAGCTATCACATATTGAAATAAGTTTTCAGCTCAAAATCTTCCTGATTGTTGTACAGTGGTGCACTGTACCAGGAGGATGTCACTTCTTAGAGATTCTCATAAAGACCACACAGTAGCACAACTGGCCCAGAAGGCTTGACTCCATGTTGCCTCAGCCTTCTCTTTCCTCCTTTGTTGCTTTTATATGCATGTGTGTTCAAAAAGTATGTGTGTGAATACATGTGAGCATGCATGTGTGCATATAAAGAAAAAAGAGGGGAAAGGAATTTTATATATTTATATATATATATATATATATATAATGTACACACATGCATGGCTTGGTATATGCATATATACATATGTACATATACATGCATATATCTTTTTTTTTTTGAGAGCACAGCAATCCATGTGCACTTCCATGCCAGAAATATCACAAAACATCTGAATCTATGACAAGGTCATCCTGTGGCAAAACTAGATTTCAGAATCTGGTCAAGAAAACACACTAAAGCATTTGTTCCTACTCAGTGCCTGTGTCATCATATAAAACACCCAACAGTTTTGTTGAAATAGAGTTAAAATAAATAGAGTTAAAAGTAAATCTGACCTTCTAAAAATAGGAACTCTTCTATATTACTGTTAAGTTATTTTAAAGTCAGGAAAGGTGGGTTTAATATTGCAAAGGGCACTTAACCTAAGGTTATCTAGATAAGGGCGTTTGTGACTATGTTGTGTTTCTTGGATGCTTGATAAGAATTTTTGAGTGTTTTTGCAAAGACACAGCTTTCGGTAGTCTGTGAAATAATACAATTTTAATATATTAAAAGGCTTTGTTCTACCTCATGTTCCCTAGGACTCCTTAAATTATTCTCTTGCCTTTCCACTGGTACAAGGCATACTTCCAAGATTGGCGCCTTATGGCATAGTGGAAGGAACATGGACTTTCAAAACTCAAGTCAATTCTCAGAACCACCAGTGTTTAAGCTTGTTCTGCTGTTTCTCAGCCCCAGTTTCTTACTCTGTAAAATGGTGTGTGTTGAGAGGAGGGTACAAGGTAAGGATGCAGTGAGATCCTTGCTTGAACAATGAGTGTCATGTGGCAAGAACTGTCTGCTATTGTTGATGTTGACCCAGTGTCTGAGAATTGTTTGCTGTCATATGGAAGTGGAAAGTTAATGTCTAATTTGATACACCTCATAAAAGAAGAATGCCTTGAAAATGAATGAGAAAAGTAACCTTGTGCCCACCCCAATCTTATTTTTCAGATTTCCATTAACGTTGTTATTATTTTGGGTGTCCTTCAGCCATCTCTGCAGATAATTTGATTCATGGATTGTAAGTTTGAGCTGCCATAATTATTTCCTGACTATAAGTTGTCATGTGTGGACAGGTTTTCCATATTTAGCCTGTGAATATAAAAACTTTGCTATGTTGCCAAAATGCAGGATATTGGAAATCTGAACATAATTAAAACTGTTCCATTCATAGAGGAAACACAAGATCCAGAAAATCTTCACAAACCAGAATTTTGATTCTTTTCTTTCCTTAGCAATTAATCAATGGGAAGTCACTGAAGAGTCTGTTGAGGAAGACAAGTGAGAAGACATTGAATCACACTGTGAGTTTTACCCACATGTAACAGGAAGAGCAATGAAGCAGTCCTTCACCTTGACCTGTGCTTCCTTCAAAGGATGCCAGGGGTGAGGGTGCCATGCTCCTTTCAAAATCCTTGGCCAGGTTTTTCTTTGTACATTCTGTTTGAGGGAAGGAGGGGTTGAGGAAAAGACAGAAAAGGACTGGGCTACTTAGGAAATCCATGACGTTAAAAAAGCTGAAACATGTTCCCAAGGCAGCTGAGTAACTCTTTAAAGGGAGACCCAAGCATCCAATGGAACAGCCGCTGCTGCAATAGACCAACAGTGACTGTTCAACTTCATTGCCAGTGGATGTTAAGGTTGCAGATGGCACTAAGGTTACCAACCACCCAATATTGACATGGGGATATTATTCTAGATTGTGCCAATGGGTCCTCTCAGTCAAAGAGGTGCTTAAAAATAGGAGGAGGATGGATGGAAAGAAAGTCAGAATGGTGGGATATATTCAGAATAGCTTGATTTAAAAATATGACCAGCCTTGACATTGATAATTGCTTAATCATATTAGGTTGGCTTGGGAAAGGGAGTAAACAGAAATATAACAATGAGCAGGAGTCATTGGCTGATGCAAAAGGAACCCTTCAGGAATGTTGTGGGGACCATTTGTCCCACCTTCCTGTTTAGCTTCCAATTCTTCCTTCATCTGATGTTAGTACCACCACTGTCTTACTTTGGACACATCTCTTTTGAATTCTTGAACCTTGTGAATTAGGAGGGGCCATGCTGTCCTCCAGCTCCCCTCCAGTGCAGTCCTAGGATCCAAACCTCATGCCAATCATCACACCCCATGTTTCTCTTGATCCAGCCATTAGCTCAAGTTTAACCATTTGACACAAAGAAATTTGATATTGGGCCAAATTTGGGAAGTTTTGAAAATAGATTTTTTTTTTTTTTTTTTTGTTCTTAGTGGGGCGATTGGGAATTTAGAACTAATTTAGATTGGGAATTTAGCAACCATTTTTATCAAGACAAAAAGAAAGCCTGAATGAAAATGGAGACAATGATGCCACAGGGTGAAGCCTAACAGCAGAGAGTGTGCTATTCTTAGCAAAGCAGAGCCCAGCATCCAAGGGCAGTATCCTCAGCAAGGCAGAACCCAAAGGCAGAGAGTGCGGTATCATCAGTTAAATTATTTTAGCCATTGCGTTTCACTCACCCAAATGTGCATTGCTTTAAACACACAGGTAAATGAGCCAATAAACTTCTGTTTTGTTTAAATGCACTTGAATTGTATCCCTGCTATGTGAAAGTCCCCAAATTCTTGACAAGCAAGGAGTGCTCAGAGTCTCTCAGGTCTGTAAACAAAGCAAAGACTTTAGACATGTCAGTCACAAAGACGCTAATACAACTGAGCTCATTGTAACTGATGTATAAAGCGGAAGGTAATCTAATAGACCTGTTCAGAAGTAGCAACATCATCCACCTAGAGTGCCCACTTCCCAGAATTGTATGACTGAAGAACCCCATCAGTAAATAAAAGGATTCTGCAGGACTGGCAGTCAGAATAAATGACAGTGTTCCACTGAACTCATTTTATCTGGACCAAGATGAAGTCATGTGACCCACATGCTGCCCAAGAGAAAGGTAAATTTGAACCTACTGGATTGAGAGCATTTCTCCAGACTGTATTACATAATCTTCGGTTTTCCTCTTTATGCTTCAGATCAATGATTTCTCTTCTGCTCACAGAAATGAACCAATGGTTCTGATTCTTTCCTTTGCCCAAACATCCAGTCAAATTGTTTCCTGAATGTGCGTCTCCTTCTCTCAGTGCATTTACAGTCTGTCCTGATCATTGAGGTTGACATTACGCCTATTTTAACACTGTCCAGATGGATATATATATATATGCTTTGCAGGTTGCCGGACTCACTTGCTGAGGCTGCACTGTAGGAGATGAGCTTCCAGAGGCAAGCGCTGCCCTGAGAGGAAGGCTAACAGGGATTAGAGATTGCTGTGCTTCTCAGCTGTCAGCTTTCTAAGTATCTGAGACCTTAATTTTAACACATAGATAACATTTGGGAGGGGAGGATCTCCCAAAGAAGGGGAAATAGAATATACAGCTATGGAGAAACAGTGGGAGACTGGAATGGGGAATAAATGGGGAGAGGAGAGGGGAGAAAGGGAGGGAATATGGTGAGTGACAACTAGTATTAAGTCCCATTTTCAGGGTCATATGGAAACCTAATACCATAGAAGATTCTTAAAATATATGCATTATGCTGGGTGGTAGTGGTGCATACCTTTAACTTGGGAGGATCCCTCTGCAGGTGGATCTCTGTGAGTTTGAGGCTAGCCTGGTCTACAAAGCAAGATCCAGGAAAGGCACAAAGCTACACAGAGAAACCCTGTCCTGAAACACCAAATATATATATATATATATATATATATATATATATATATATATATATATATATGCATTATAAAAAAATCTAAATGGAGTCACCAAATAACATCAGAGACAATGTCCCAACTACTCTATTGCTGAAGACAATACTTTCAGTATCTCATTGAATACAGAGAAGTTGAGCTGATACCTAACTAGAGCCCTCACCCCTACTAATTTGTAGTTTGAATGAAAATGGCCCTATATTTTCACAGGAACTGGCACTATTGGGAGGTGTGGTCTTGTTGGAGTAGGTGTGGTCTTGTTGGAGTAGGTATGGTCTTGTTGCAGTAGGTGTGGTCTTGTTGCAGTAGGTGTGGTTTTGTTGGAGGAATTGTGTCACTGGGGAGGAGGGCATTGAGGGCTCAGAAGCTCAAGTCTGGCCAGTGTGTATCAGTCTCTTTCTACTGCCTGCTGGTCCAGATGTAGAACTCTCAGCTCCTTCTCTAGCACCATGTCTACTTGCACACTGTCCTGATTCCCACCATGATGATAATGGACTAAACCTCTGAAACTGTAAGTCAGCACCAGTTAAATGTTCTCCTCTATAAGAGCTGCCATGGTCATGCTATCTTCACAGCAATAGAAATCCTAACTAAGACACTACTGGAAGGTATTCTGCACACTAGCAGAGGAGAAAGGTAACCACCAACCCAGCTGCAAACCCTGTGATCTATAACAATGACCTGCCTGCATGATGCACTGGTGTAATAGTGCCATAAACATTGTGGGAGTAAACAACTTCAGTCCATCTGATTGGACTTAAGGTCCACTCCATGGGATGAAACCCATATCCAACACTGCTTATGTGGCCAAGAACCTGTGACTAGATAACCTGTGGACAGATAGTCCATGGACCATAGGAAAACCAAATACTGTTGTTCTGCTAAAGGAACATAGCAATAAAATGACTCCTAATGACATTCTGCTATAACCATAGGCCAATATCTTACTCAGATATCATCAGAGAAACTTTCCCTTATAGTAGATGGTAACAACTGGACAATGTGTGGAGAGTGGAGACTTTGGAACACCCAGCTATATATGGGATATCTCAGGAAACCCTTCAGGGCTCAGGGAGCTATTGAGGGCCTTAGAGGTCCAGCCTCAAGGTCCTCTTCAGGGTCCAGATTGGACGCTACAGGAAGCAAAAGGAACTAGGGCATCTGAGGGCAAAAAACAAATTAGCTCACATGCATGCTCTTTAAATCCTATCTCTTTATTGTTCTGCCTTCTCCTAATTTCCTTGTCCTAAATGTCTTATAACCTCTTAGCTCTAATTCTCTGTTTTAATCCTCCTGCTTCTCCTCATCCAGCCTAATAATACTCCTTTTTACAGGAGGCTTGAAGCAATAATAAAAATTAGAAGAGTTACCTCTCGTTGGTCAAAAGCACATTCCTAGGGTAAACGATAAGGAGCTGAGCCATTTACCATGGTGACACAAGGTTTCAAGATCTCAGGACCAGAAGTAGGGGGTGCAGTGCCCAATATGACAAACTCTGAGACATAGCTCTTTATCAGCAGACTTGGTAAGCAAAGAACTGCATGCTTTTCTTAGGGTGCTTTATGTGGCTAACCTTGGGTGGACACTTGCAACTCTGACCTTGTGCATAATTGTAAAGTTTTAAACTTATAATCTATATACAAAGGCCTTTAGTCTAGTTTGGACTTGCTCTAAGGTAAAAATAGGTTAAATGTGTGCAGTCAGTCTGAGCAAAAGGAACAAAGCAGGCTTTTAAGTGTCTACAGACCTTGTGGGACAATATATCTGGCTATGAAGCATATCCTAGTATATTTTCTATATATCAAAATTATACAGCTAAAAGAGAAGTCATCTTCCTGACCATTTACAAGTGTGTATACCCATACGACTGAGATGGAATCATGAGATTACATGTACACGTTACATGAAAATGCATGGCAATGGGGAGATATGGTAGCTGTTATTGCACAAGTGAAATTACAGATGAAAGCAACCTGTTTTTCAGAGCCGGTGTCCCTGAAGACCCGGGCCAACAACATTCCTCCATCAGAGAAGCATTTGTCTGCTGGGTTGGCATCTGAGTTATCAATTGCTATAAGCCATTAATTACATCATGGCCCACAATAGCTCATGACAATCGCTCCTGACCAGGAGCTATGTGGAAGAGGAGGCAGAAAGATGTTAAGAGCAAGAAAGGATGGATAATACCAAAGAACCAGTGTCTTCCAGACACAACAGGACTGATACACATATGAAGTCACAGAAACTGTGGCAACATGCACAAGGCCCGTACAGGTTCAAGCCAGACACAGTCTCAGTACTAAGAGGGAGATGTGGACCAGAGCTTCTATCCCTGACTAAGAAGCTATCTCCAACTGGCAACTGTGTGCAAAGGAAAGATTAGTTTTCTCCAATGGAGTCTCACTGTGTATGTAAACCACACTTAAGAATAGGCCCTTTTCCCAGCAGTAGATGGCCAATACAAAATGAAGCCAAGGTATTTTTATGGATTTTTTATGACTTATAATTGCTTTGTTTGGGCATTTTTTTATTTTACTACTCTTCTGTATATTATGTTTTCTGGGTTTTTTTATGGGTTTGGTGTATATGAGTGAGTGTGTGTGTGTGTGTGTGTGTGTGTGTGTGTGTGTGTTTCTTGTGTTTTTTCATTGATTCGGCTTTTTTTCCTCGTTTGTTTTCTAAAGAAGGTATGGAATTGAATGGGTGGGGAGAATCTGGGAGGAGATGGGGAGGCTAAACCAAAACCATAATATATTGTATGAAAATACTACTTGCAATAGAAAAAGAAAAAATGTTATAGCATAACAAGTAACAAATCTTAGGCATGTAATTCAGCGACTTTGAAAAAATGCATTTAAGTATCAAATACTCTAAGCAAGATGCTGGGTCCCGCCCAACTATTGAACACTCCTTGAAGGGAAGAGTGAGAATTAAGAAATAATACATATGAAAAATAGAGATACAGACCTAAAAGACAGAGACACAGAATAGCATCAGGAGGGGCTCTGAGTCAACACCACAGTCACCCCAAGTTTATTCCTCATGGGCTCTTTGTACACCAGCAAGGGGAGAGGCAAAAGACCTCCCCCTCTCAAGGACACTATGGTTCAAGGTACAAAGTCCAAACAAATGTAAACACTGCCTTAATTTTCAAAACATCTAGTAGCCATACCTCGTGGCAAAACATCCTGTAATTAGGCCTTGAAGTATAAGACACCTGATAACCATGCTGTTGGCCAAAACATCCTATTATGTAGCCTTGCAGGACAAGACAAGCTTGGACTCTCTGACCTTGAGTCAAGGTGGAATAAGGCCTCACTGTGGAGTCTCTGTGGGCCCCTACAGCAAGATCTCTAGAACATTTATTTCTATAATTGTAACTTGCTCGTATTGGCTCTTTTTAACACCCAGTATTGCTCATTCTAGACCCTATTCCTTGTACTTTTGAGTGAGAAAGTACAAATTGACAAAGCTACTGCACATTCATTTGCTTTCATAATCACAATTTTATTGAAACACTTGAAAAAGAAAATAGGCTATCTACATATTTTTGAGGTGCTGCTTCTGTGGGGAATAGATAATGCTTCATGTCCCTGAGGATTCAAATACTTCAGAGAGACCCTTCCAGCCACCTTTCATCTCAGTTTAACAGCTTTTGCTTTAGCTATCTCAAAACATCCTGTAATTAGGCCTTGAAGTATAAGACACCTGGTAACCACACCTTTGGCCAAAACATCCTAGTATGCAGCCGTGAGGGGCATGACAAGCAAAAATGAGCACATATTTGAGAGTCAGAAAGTATGTGATAAAGTATAAGTTACAAATGTTGCCATAAAGAGCTCACAGTGAGCTAAAAGTCTACTCCTGCATTTGTGAATTAGGTCAATGTGGGCAAGAATTGGGAGAAATTTTCCCTAGAAGGCAGTAAGCATTGTCTGCCCCCGTCCCTGAGTCCCAATTAGAAGCTGAAGTTCAATTCCACAAAAATTCACCCTGGGCAACCAATTGGATTTTTAGGCTTATTGACGGAGCAATAGGTAACAGGATCATGAGTGACCTTAAAATAGACACACTGGGAGGTCTGCACCCAGCATAGATGAGGACCCCCCATGGCTGTGTAGACGGAGCCCCCTCCACTGGTCCTTCCAGCCTGTATCCTCTAGCTCCTGGCCAAGGCCGTGCACAGTGAGGGCAGAATACTCAGGTAAGGGTTCTATGACCCTTCCCACTTCCTCCTCCTCCTCCTCCTCCTCCTCCTTTGAAGGATGTCAGTAGTCATCAAGCCCAATGAGGGCAGAATACTCAGATAAGGTTCTATGACCCTTCCCACCTCCTCCTCCTCCTCCTCCTCCTCCTCCTCCTCCTCCTCCTCCTCCTCCTCCTTCTCCTCCTTTGAGGGATGTCAGTAGTCATCAAACCCAATTGGGATGATCTTTCCAGAAGGCACGTCTGAGCTCCTGAAGATGACATCTGTTGGCTCAGAGGATTGGCCTGTACAACACCAAGAAACTAATCCTTTTAAAAATCATATCTTTCCTTTAGTAATGGCAATCCTGATTTACAGATTGTTCCTGCAGATAAAATGACAGCATGAGAGAGTCGTGAAAATTCTGATTGTCTTTCTTCTTCTTTCTCATTAATGAATAGAATATTTGAAGGCATATGTTTTATTGAAGTATTTCCTTGTTCTATTTTCTGGTAAGCAACAGGCTAGCTTTTGCTGGCTAAAGACTTTGTAAGGAAGAAGTCCCTTCTGTTAGAAGGAAAGATCATGGGGATGAAATACAGATTAATAAAGATTTTGACCCAATCATAATAGATTTTTAAAAATTCGGTCATATGATTTTATAACCACAATATAATCTTAGAACTGGACTCAGTATTGTTATATGTAAATTTTACAAATGAGGAAAATGGACTAAACATGGTGAGTGAGTTCACTCAAAGCAATGCCACCCATTGTAACAACTGAAGACTCAAATTCAGCTCCGATTCCTACTGCAGTACTTGCTGTTGCTGAAAACTGATAAATAAACCTTAGGAGCAGATGCATTTTACTAAAGTATTTTTCACACATCACTAAATATAACTAAAACTGCCCAGGAACTTCCTTGTCATGTGAAATCATATCTCTTCTTCCAGAATTGTAACTATGAAATTGCCTTTCTGACACTTCCCAGGCTCCCCATATTTCTGTTTGAAGAATAATTTTAATTCATTCTCTATGTCTCTGTAATTATCCAAGGCTGTTTGGGCAGCTAATAGTATTAACAAGGCATTCTGCCTTCATTGGCTCTGCCATACCCGTGTTCCGCCAGTTGGTGGACACTTTAGACTCACAGCTGTGCCCCACCTCTGATTCACAGGGGTTAGGAACCACTGAATGCTCTGCGAGGTCCCCAAGGGACATATTAAATGGAGTAATTTCAGAGTAACCAGAGCTGAATAGCATCAGAAGCAATATGCCAAGCTAAGTCCCCAGACACACCTTCTTTAGCGGTTCCCTAGGGAGTGCGGAATCTGACTTTCTCTTCGAGTCCACAGCGCCAGAAGTATGAGGGACTACAAACAGGAGCAGACATTGTGTTGAGCTCAGCAGCCTTAGCAATTAAGCTGGGTTGGAATTGAACAGCACTGCAGCTGCTGAGATGACCCATTGTCATTTGATATTCCACGGTACTTGTCAAAGGACCTACGGGAAGTGCTAATGGTACCTAGGTGAGGCAAATTGGCTCTTCATTAGCCTTGGGGAAGCCAAACTGCTCGGAAGAAATTATGTTGGACAAAGCCTAATACTAAAGAATGATTGATAACTGAAAATCCAATGTCATTCAGTCATTTTATTTGGAACAACTCAAGATAATTAATAATAAAGCCCATCAGCTCCATTTGTTCAGTGCATCTTCATGCACATGCTCAATGTAACTGCAAATTGCATCCATTGAAGACTACAAATTGCAAATTTAATTAGGCCCTGAAAAAGAGATTGAGGTCTGACTCATATATCCTATAAGCAAATCCTGTCTAATAAAGATAGCTTCCATTTGTTAAGTATGTCTTTGTGACACAAAACATGCATTTCTATGCAGTCCATTCTTCATAGAACTGAATAGTTGATTTTATTAAAGTTGGAAAAACCGAGGCTGGCAACAAGATAAAATTCTACACAGTGTTTCAGCTGGCAGTAAGTAGAGTCGTGGGTTGTAGTCAGTGTAGCTGATAGCAAACCCTGCCATCCCTTAACCACATACACCTGCCACCATGTCGGCACTCATTTTTCAAGGGCTACCTCAAGCTCTCCCATCGCCATGAAGCTGAATTTGAAGATTCCTGGTTGATTTTCCAGAGAGACCATGATCATGGATGATCAGGCCAAAGTTGTGCCTCCAGTGAATGGGAGAACCAGCCAGTGGTCTGACTCTAGAGTGCATGGCATGCTCCTCCCCCACTACAAGCAGGTGTTCAACCCCATCAGAAAGATGTGAAATCCATGTAGAGGCTCTTCGCCTTGTCATGAAATTATTTTTTTTTAAAAATAGTACAAAATAGAGTAAAATAAAAAATACCCATGCTGCCTCACAAAATAGAGATAAATGTAACATGAATAATTGCTTTAGGTGTGGGGGGAGGTTCTGGGTCATCATGTTGGCTATTTCTTTTTTAAGGAACATTTATCTAGTTTTATGTGTATATGTGTATGTGCCCACATGGGTTCACACACACTACTTGCTGGCAGGTACCATCCAAAGCCACAGGGCAACAGATCCCATGGAATTAGAGTTAAAGGAGGCTATGAGCCACTTGATATGGGTGCTGGGAACTGAACTTGGTGCCTCTGGAAGAAGAGTAAGCCCTCTAAACTGCTGAGTTATCTGTCCAGATCCCCATAAGGTAGGATATTTCCAATTATAAGGGATGAGGAAAAAAAAAAAACAAATATCCCACTCTTTTTACATAATAAGCCTCCAAAATATAGCATGCTCTTCCTTTGTAATTCAATATTTGATATTATCAGCATCTTCAGGGCTGAACTGATCCCATGGCTGTTGTTTTTAGCTTCATTTGGTCATATTTAGCCCAATAACTGTTTGATTGTGATATTTAGTGACAGTGACTAACAAGAAATTTAATTCATTCATGTATTTAATAATTATCAGTGACGAAGTACTTATTATATGCTAGGTATCCATCTAGGCACAGGGGATTTCATGAGGAACAAAAGACACAGTTGTTGTTTCTAGGAGTTCACCCCAAGGGTGAACTAAGATGAATTTGTTCAGATGTCAAATAGGACACATTGTGAAGAAAGACTACTTATACTTGAGCCTGAGACTGGGTGGGAGAAAGAAAAAAGAGTGTGTTAAGTCATGGAAAGAAGGACACGGAGCAGCAGCCCAAGGTATTGTAGGTCCATTTTGGGGTGAGTGTAAGGGTGAGGGAATTGGAGAAGGCACCGGAGTTGTAGGCATACTAGCATTGCCAGGCTCTTGGTAAGAAGGCACCATACCACTGCTCACTACAGTATGCTTCCACCATTCCTAACCGACCCCCACAATTCAGTCTTTATCACATCCCAGCCCATCCGTGAGCTGTCTGAAGCCAACAACATAGCAAGTGATTTTGCCTTGTTCTCTCTCCCCTCCCAGCTCTTGGCTTTAGGATCCGTATGAATCCATGAGCTAATGGAAGAACAGGTACCTCACCCATCTCTTTTCCTTCTGTCTCTGAACTTGAGACATACCTTGCACTTGGCTCTGAACAGACTGCTTGGTTCCTTTAACCCTCCATTTCTTCCCTTATTAAGTGAGGAAACTAATTGTTCCAGGCTTGGGTACTTAGACCAAAGAGAGTAAATGAATATAAAATGTTTGGCACATGGAAAAGTGCTGCGTATAACTGCATGCTGTTCCTAAGTAGTTTGTTAGTTGTCTGCTCATATCTAGGGGCACTTCGTTTGCTATAAAGCCTTTAATTTTGGTGTGTTTCTTCTAAGCAAAGCTCACTGACAAACAATGGCCTTACTTGGTGACATATTAAGTAGCTAGGGAGACACAGTAGTTGAGGGTTGTGGTGCCAGTCAAGCTGGGGGGAGTAAGCCTCATCTTTATCAATAGGTAGCAATGTTGCTAGTTCCCGATTTCCCTGGCATACAAATACATCTTCATACTTGTCCCCCCACCCTCCACCCCAGGCACATTGGCATGATGGCTGCTGCAGGTTTCCCCAGCACTAGAGAGATGGAAGTAATTTTCTACGTAATGTACCACAAATGGATTTAGAAGTGCCAGTTTCAGATGTTGTGATGCACATTCAGATTTGCCAAGCAGTAGATTAGAGAGTAGCATGGTTAAATCAAAGGGCCAGGGATCTAGAGGCTTCCTTGCTGTTTCGCATGCTGAAATATTAATAAAGTAGAAAAATCAAAAGAGAACAATAGAGGGATGCTTGTGGCCTCTGATTACAGCTCTTTTCTGTAAGTCTGATTTTTGATGAAGAAAAGAGCTATAATGGAAAAGAACGCAGCCAGGGAAGCAAGGATGACAAAGAGACAGAAGCGAAATCAAAGGGTTGGCATCCAAACACTTTGTCTCCACAAAGCACTGCCCAAGCCCTCCCTCTTACAGCATCCCGGGCCGTGGCTGGGCAGCTCTGTTAGGAACTGGCAGCCTCTGAGCATTGCAGCACTGTGCTCCCTGTTTATTGCCAGCTGGAGGAAAGCTTCCGTTTGCATTTGGAACATTCTGGCTTGAGATGACTTTCCCGTGCTGTCTCAGAGCCAACTTCCCCAGGAGGACCATAGGGCTGCTTCTTCCTACCTTTTCTGGGACCCTCTCAGTCAACAAGACTGCCTTCTCCCTAGAAACTGACAACGGGACCGCAGAAAGAAAAAGAAATGTCTTTTTAGTTCCTACTGATGACGTGCCTAAGGGCACAGCAAAGTAAAACTGCAATGAGGACATGGCAAAACCTTCTTGGAACTGCAATGTAGAAAGACGCAATACAGAGAGAAGGGAAATGCTCACTGGAGGCTGAAGGGGCAGCCCTGTATTAACGAATTTCCTTGGTGCCAGTGACAGAGCTCTAAGTCAAATATGTATGCAGCAAAGCGACTTGATTGACTCCCGCACTCCCCACCCCCCACCCCCAGAATTAAAAGCATGAACTCGCAGATCAGTTGTACAAATGGTTTTGGGTTCTTCCTCTGTTTGCTGGCCAGCTGTCATCTGTGCTGCTTTATTCTCAAGCAGGCTCTCCCCACTTAGCTCAAACATGACCAGGAGCAGCACCAAATGCCCTTCCAACCAGTCTCAACATCTCATAGAAAGGAATTCACCTCCCAGTAGCTCCAGTCACCACCTCAGGATCAAGTTACGTCAATGGGCACAGCAATGGGTATGGTTAGGATTTTCTGAAGGAAAACTGAGCCTCTACTGCCAGAAGGGGAGATGGTGAAACCCCAACACAGTCACGTGTCTGCCAGCCCTTGGGTTGATCCTTTGGCTCGTTCAGAAGCAGATGTTTCACTAGGGCATCTCTGCAGCTATTGGCTCCTTATACAGGGCCCAGACCTGCAGCGTCTCCTCGTGAAGACATCTAAATCCATCGCAGTTCATGTGGGCACCTGAGGGCTGTTCCACTTTGAAGCTTCAATGGGTCATCAGCAGACATGGTAAGTTCTTCTCCTGAGTATGCTGACA